>NW_025721214.1:0-288707 GCF_922984935.1 Meles meles | reverse complement strand
TCCCATTGAGGATGATATTTGCTGTGAGTCTTTCATAGATAGATTTTATGAAGTTCAGGAATGTTCCCTCTATCCCTATACTTTGAAGTGTTTTAATCAGGAACAGATTCTGGATTTTGTCAAATGCTTTTTCTGAATCAATTGAGAGGACCATGTGGTTCCCTATGACTCTGCAATTGCACTGCTGGGTATTTACCACAAAGATACTGATGTAGTGAAAAGAAGGGACATCTGTACCCCAATGTTTATAGCAGTAATGGCCACGGTCACCAAACTGTGGAAAGAAACAAGATGCCCTTCAATGGACGAATGGATAAGGAAGATGTGGTCCATATACACGATGGAGCATTATGCCTCCATCACAAAGGATGAATACGCAACTTTTGTATCAGCATGGACAGGACTGGAATAGATTATCCTGAGTGAAATAAGTCAAGCAGAGAGAGTCAAGTATCATACGATTTCACTTATTTGTGGAGCATGACAAATAACATGGAGGACATGGGGAGATGGAAAGGAGAAGGGAGTTGAGGGAAATTGGAGGGGGAGATGAACCATGAGAGACTATGGACACTGAAAAACAACCTGAGGGTTTTGAAGGGACGGGGTGGGTGGGAGGTTGGGGGAGCCAGGTGGTGGGTATTATGCAGGACTCGTATTGCATGGAACACTGGGTGTGGTGCAAAAACAATGATTTCTGTTATGCTGAAAAGAAATTAAAAAAAAAGAAATATGAAGTGCTAGAGAAGTCTATTTCTCTTACAGGTTCATTCCCATGATATTACTCATAAAGAAATAGTAAATATTATTTTTCTTTCTTTCTAGGTTCTAGATTTTACTCTACATAGTTTGACTTAAAACAAGTGTCCTATTGGCTTAGCATTTGTAAAGTTTTCATGTTTCCTTGGTGCAAGTGACAGTAAAGCAAAATTCTTTTTTTTTAAATTATGTATTCATTGATTTATTTAAGAGAGAGAGAAAAAGCACATGTGTGAGGGGGTGGGGAGGTGCAGACGAAGAGAGAGGATCTCATGCAGACTCAGTACTGAGCATGGAGCAAAACACAGGGCTTGATCTCACAACCCTTAGACCATGGACCTAAGTGAAAATCAAGAGTCAGACACTTAAATGACCAATCCATCCAGGCTTCCATAAAACTACTCTTTGAAAAAAGGGATTCTTTTGTAGCTTGTCATAGTGGTTCTCCACCAAGGGTGTATTGAAATCAACCATGAGGAGTCTCTGACAATTGTGCAGTTCTCTGGATCCCACTGCAGAACACTAACTAGAAAGCTCTGGAAACCACCAGATTAGAAGACATTTATGGTTCTTTCAGATGCGGAGACTACATTACGTACAAAAACCTTGTACATATTCAACACCCAACAGCTTTCTTTTTGTACACATCGACTGCCCAGCACTGCACAGAGTAAAAGCACTCTTTCTGTACGATAGACGAAGACCCTATTCCCCTGTGCTATGCACTCACTTTCCTGACCTGGAGAAACTCATAAGAAATAAATTGAAGATTATAACATATACAACCTCAACTTAAATATACTTTTATTTCCTGTGGTTATCTTGATACAAGTTTGCCATATTTCATTATTCCTGAGGCAGAAATTTAGGAACTGGGTCTAATGTAAGCCCTAATTATTGCAGAGGTAATGGGAAGGCAGGATTGGGAAGGACACGGCTGTGTCTTAGTGCATGGGTTCTCTAGCGCACCACAATTTCACTAAGGTGGGTAGGTGTTGTCAGCATTACTGACCCAGTACTTCAACTGCCTCTTCCTTCTCAACCCTATGAGACCCAGATCCATAATGGGATAGTGACGTCCACATGTATGTATTCATTTCCATTCCTTCTTTTCTACCATAAAATGAAATTCAGACATATTTAAAAGAATTTCAAAAATATCAATACAATTCCCTAATAGCAATACAAAGAAATTAAAATAAATGTAATCACTAGTAAATTATATATTTCAACAGGTATATGCTCTTGCAGGACTATACTAAAAGACAATGATGGACCCATATGGTTATAGAACTTTCAAATGATATATTTAAGTTTAAGAATAGACAGAGGGTAAGAAGCCATACCACACAAGTACAAGAAAATGAAGTCAAATGATTTCCTGAAATCGTCCCAAACAATATAAGGTACAACTAACTTTTGATAGGCGAGGTAGTGGCACTTGTGGAAAATTTAGTGTTTATTAAAACAAAAGCATATAAAAATACTTTGTCTTTATACCTCAAACAAAGTGAAGTTATAGAAGGAAACAATCATATAAAGTTTTTCAGCTCCCTACACAAACATGCCATGCATGGGACCCTCAAAGCCATAGAGGTCCCCACAAATCTTTGATGTGCAGGATACCCTGTGCATTACATGATGCCTACCGTCTCTGGCCATTGCCCACTAAATCGCTGAGATCAATGCAAATGCTCCACAATATTCCAAACTTCCAAACACAAACTTTAAGTATCTACATGCCTGCGATTACAGAGTCTCACAAGCTTGGGGGCAAGTAGGCCAGTATGACCCCTGATCTTGGGCTAAAATTCCACTGATAAAAGGACTCCTTATCATTGAAAAGCCTGAAACATATCTATCATAGAAGCTTCCAATAAGCAATTATACCTAACACTGTTTTTATAAAGTAGATAATAAAGCTATTTTTGTATTAACAATATATCCATATATACAGTTGTACTAATAATTCTGCCTCTTCTGTCTGCCTCCATCGAACAATACTTACTCTTGAGTTTTCTAGATAATCATGGTCAAACTGTGAAAATATTACTGTTATCTTTTTTCCACACAAAGGCCAAGGTAAATTAATGCCAATGATCCAGAAGTCATTTCTATAAACACTGAAAAGTATTATTTATTTGGAAGAAGAGTATCTTTCTAATTACATTTTGATTCAGCTTCAATCAAAAGTAATTTATATTTCCTGTTCAACCTAATGCCTAATGTGTCTTCTAGGGACATGTGTGGGAACTGCCAGAGCTGAGAACATACTGAGTACTAAGAGAGTGGCCACAGTACTCTAGAAGTTTCACTAATTGGGATTTGGTTCTATAATTTATTTTTGGCACTGAAAAAAAAGACCACCACGACTTCATATTGATTTTATGTTCAATTAGCACATCATTCACAGAAATTTCAGTTATACTCTTATTTTAAGAAAATGTGATAAGGATTTCACTTTATATAAAATGATTCACAGATTAGAGGAAAATCATCACAGGATTCCTTTGAACATAAAAACTCCTCCTGTGTAAAATGCCATTGAAAAATTAATGAATAAGTTAATGACTGAATAGTCATTCAATTTCTACATATTATGAAAGACTTGTTGAAAATGTCTATCGAAATGATATTTAGTCTTCATGGGTAAAATGGTCATTTCCATAGAAAGTTAGCCTGTTTTGCCACTTCAAATTTCCTGATACATTCATTAATTAATTTAATAATGCATATAAGAAATCAGCATTCCATTTTTTATAATTTCATTTTGGTTATCTTTCTTCATATTTAAAACAGGAAAAATTTGCCTCATGCCCAGGCACAAGTATCACCTTATGATAAAAAATAAGCTAACATCTGTGCAAAACCAAGATAGGTGGTGGTTAAAATAACTCATCTTTTAGTATTCTGATGCCTACATATTTCTATCATTAAACTTCAACAGTATGCAGAGCCTCCACATTTGTGTAACAGGTCTTAGGAGATTTTTAAAGTAGTTTTAAAGCAACTGGTCATAAACACCAGCTCTAGAAGTCTTTATGAATCACATAAAATACAGACCTTATTAAATAACATCAGCACAGAAGTCATACTTTCTATTACTAAACAGAGAATTTTGCTGTTGATAAAAAACAAACAAGCAAAGTCATACTTTCTATTACTAAACAGAACATTTTGCTGTTGATAAAAAACAAACACACATTAAAAAAAAACAAAACTAAAAGAAAAAAACAAACAACAACAACAAAAACAACAAAACATACCAAATGTGTAAAATAAGGCTATTCAATTACTTGGTACTTGGATTTTTTTGTAGGGCTTAATCCAGGGTAAGAGATGGGGCACTCCTCCTTTCTGCAAGTGTTTTCATTTTCTGTTGAGAAAAAAAAAAATAACTAAATAAAATGAAGACCATGTGACTTGTAAAGTGAGTAAGTGCCAATTTTGAAACCAATTCAGCAAATTTTGTATTGCCTGCCCTTACCTCTCAAAGAAACCCCAATCTCACTGTGGAGATAACTTAACATTTTCACTAGGATAGTAAGGGTCCAAAAGTGGAAGAGGCTTTAAATATTTTTTATGGACAGAGAATAAGGAGGTTAAAAGTTGATCAGAGCATTTGGGAAAAGTAGTATCATACCCATTAGCATGAACTGGAGCTAATAGATACATAGATGGTTTACTATGTTCCAGCCACTCTGCTAAAGGCAGAAGTGGACTCTTTCATTTATATTCCAAAATGCCATCGAGTAGCTCTATTATCTCTCTTTCATAGGCAGGACAGAACATAAACTGGGCCTCAAAAAAAGTCAGGATTTGAAGAGATCAAGTAAAGGGAGACAAAAGAAATCCTCTACAGCAAAAGAGACTATCTTACATATTTAATAGATTTAAATACTTACATATTTAGGATCCCATCTTCCAAACAGATTTTTTTTTCTTGCTATAACTAAAAAAAAAGTCTTTTTTTTCTTTTTCTTAGTGATATATACACATAGGATTAACTATAATTCAAGTACTTTGTTTCAGAGGACCTATGCTTTTTGGTAAGTGGAGATTTATTCAACTTATATGCTCCAGATAATCACTCTCTAAATTACACCTTATAGATTCACCATTCTAGATAGAGTCAGTGGACCTGCCACTGGAAACAAATAGGTAAAATCACCAATATGCTTCTCAATGGCCAGGGCTGAAGTTCAGGCTTTGGCCATTTTTCCTGCTCTACTCTCTCACCTTATACTGGCCAGAGGTCTCCCCTACCACCAGAGGGCCTAGGTCAGCAATCCTGGGAACTGAGTGCTGCTTTAGGGGCAATGAGAGAAAGCTAACTGGCTCAGGATCAGCACACATTGTTACATTATTCATAAGGGAACTGCTTCTAGTATAATCAAAAGTAGATCCTCGCACAGGAACAGGGGAATAATCATATTCCCCATATAAGGTGTTGCTATCCCCACCTTAATCTTTTAGCTCACATATGTAAATTCTATGCCCCAACCTCTGAGTATAGCTCAGAGGGCAACTGACACAATTACATAAACCATGAGTAAAAGACAGGAAGCAAATGGGTGAGAAATAGACAATACCATATTTCTCAATCAGGAATTATTAACCAGGAATGAGTTTCAGGGATGGTTCAATTGTGTACTTCTCTTGTTTAGATGGTATGTACTTATGCCTTCTTTCTGGAGAGAGAACCCACAGTTTTCATCAGATTCCCAGAAAAGTCTGTGGGTTTGATAACCTACGTTCTATCTTACAGATGGTCAGCTCCATCCCACTGTTGCCATTACTCACATCTCTTG
The DNA here is from genome assembly GCF_922984935.1 of Meles meles. Lineage (NCBI taxonomy): Eukaryota > Metazoa > Chordata > Mammalia > Carnivora > Mustelidae > Meles > Meles meles. The sequence goes on along the minus strand of NW_025721214.1, from coordinate 283,137 downwards.
GGAACATAACTCTCCTCAATCCACCATTCTGAGCCTAGTGTGACTGCAGAGGTGGCAGGGAGAAGGAAACCTGGGAGACAAGTACTTGCACTATGAGGTCCAGTGACTTGTCCCCATGTGAAGAATGTCAACCGTAAAAGATGGGTTGATGTTCCTAAGAAGGATAGTTTGTTTGTTTGTTCACAGGCACGTATTCTGAGAATTCTGTTTCACCTTTGGGCCTGTGCTAGATTCCTTACACCAATCCTCCAAACTCCCTTTATTCAGCATCTATTTACCATGCTTTGAGCTTTGAAATGTGCGAATCCTTTAAGTCTTCCCTGGGTTCCTTACTCCGTGTTGAGCTAGGTTAGGATAGGCCTAGTCCATCTTAGTAGAACCACATTCCTGGATCTATCTCAGCAGCCTTGCTTATGTGGCCCCTAAAACTCTGACATCATATGCAGCAGATCCGTGCTCCTCACTGCAGCTTCATTCATAGAGGATTTCTAATTCTGCACTCCTCACCTTTCAGGTTTACAAAGAATTTAGAAATGTTCAAAAGACAACCATAGATAGTATTCAAAGTGTTGGGGGAAGAAGAGTCTGTGAGAAACGCTAATATGATATGAAGTTCTTCATTCAGAAGGAGAAATAATCTTCACTTTAATGCTGGGTCATAATATGGAGGATAGAAAGTGTCTTCCAAGGAAGGCAGCACAAAAAGAATCATTGCTAATCTGTAGACTGAGAAACCACATTGAAACCTAGGGGAGAGGTTCTCTGAAAAATTGAAAAAGCTGTGAATTACATTGTGCATGTAACTCCAAAGGGTTCAGAGACCTGCATAACATGGATTCCTTAGGGATTCATGGACCCCAAATTTGAAACCTTTGGACAAAGAAATCTTCCTGAGAGCGAAGGCTGGTAAACATGAGAATGAATAATCAAGTAAGGGTCACCAATCTTATTCTGTAAAAGTTTCTTTAAAATAGGAGTTTCTCATGGAGAATCTCATGGACTTTCTCATGGAGACCTAACACAGAGGTTCATATCCAGGCTAAGTTCACCATGTTTCCTTAGTTACAAAATTATCAGATGAACAAGGAGTGAAATGAAGAGTATACCTACCTCATCTTTTGGAGTCACATGCAACAGAATATAATCAAACTACAGGAAGAATGTTATTTTTATTTGAGATCCTACTGTTTGCAGTAAGTCTCACCACTATTGAGATATGCAACCCAAGGCAGCTCAGTCACTTCTCTGGGCTTTCAACTACTAATATAGGAAATGAGAGAATTTGAACTACACAGTCTTTTAGAGCCCTTCTATTTCTGATATTCTCATGTTGAGTGTCCACCAAAGATATACCCTGGACATGCAAGAAAGTAAATAAACATTATATGAGTCAATTTAAGATTCATGGATTCATTCTTCTTGGAAGTAATTACAAGTCCACTAGGGTAGTTTAGTGGTTAAACTTTGGACTCTTTTTTGCTGTTGTTGTTGTTAAGATTTTATTGATATATTTGACAGAGATCACAAGTAGGCAGAGAGGCAGGCAGAGAGAGAGAGAGAGAGAGAGGAAGAGAGAGAGAGAGAGGAAACAGGCTCCCTGCTGAGCAAGAGAGCCCCATGCTGAGCTCTATCCCAGGACCCTGGGATCATGACCTGAGCCAAAGGCAGAGGCTTTAACCCACTGACCCACCCAGGCACCCCATAACCTTCAGACTCTTGATTTCAGCTCAGGTCATGATCTCAGGGTCTTGAGAATTAGCCCTATGTTGGGCTCCATGCTGGGCAAGGAGCCTGCTTAAGATTCTCTCTCTGCCTTTCCCCCATGGCCAAATGGGCAATATAGTAGGATGTTAAGAAAAGATTTACGTGTCTATTCATTAAAATTACACACAACTCTTTTTCTTCAAAAGCATAACAAAACAAAAGGGCAATTGTCATTTCAAAACAAATTCCCATATCTATCAAAGAGTCTGTTCTCTCGCAACAAAGACGTGGATTTTACTTTTTGTTTATAACAACTCTGTGAAATACAACACATGGAAATAGAAAAAGAGACAATTGCTTCCTCTACAAATAGATTACCCTGTATGCCTGTCAGGGCAGGTTGAGGCTATGCCTATACTAGCAACAACACATTTCAGCTATTCAATGTTAGTAAAAACTATGATTCTTTGCCTCACAGAGAACAGAGGCTAGGTTTAAAACAGTGTTTCCTATTGTTGCTGTTAACTTAAATCACAATGTAGAGTAAGATTTTTCAGAATGCCCAGAAGCTTGACATTCACAGCCAGATGACCTCACAAATACTAGATCCCATTCTGAAACTGAATATTTTTAAAGTGGCAATCTGGTTTTTTTAAATTTTTATTTATTTTTTATTTTTTTAAGAGAGGGAGGGAGGAGGGAGAAAAGTGAGAGGGCCAAAAGGAAAGGAAGAGAGAAAACCTCAAGCAGGCTCCATGCTCAGTGCAGAGCTCAATCTCAGGACCCTGAGACCCACACCTGAGCCAGAATCAAGAGTGCACTACTTATCTGACTCATCCACCTGGGTGCCCTAGTAGTCTATTTTTTTCCCAAACAGAGAAACTACATATTAGTTAAAAGAATTAATTGCATTGACCTTTTGGTAATGATTCTCTTGATATTGCATCACTTGTCTAGTCTTCAATGGCCCATAAAATGAAACAAGAATTGTATATGAGCTAAAAAACAAGTACAAAGTAGCATTTATTTATACCTCCCCTTCCAATTGGGAAAGATAAAGAGGACCTTGGAAGAAGTTGTAAAAGGGAATAAATGTGATTCCATTTTTAAAATGGCTGTGATTTTACTAGCAGCAATTTGTGAATGAAATGTAAGATAAACAGAAGAAAGTTATTTCGATCTTTGATTTTCTAAGCTGTCTTTCCTACAGTTATATTCAGTCATAAGGGCAAAGTCTTATTCTGCCAAAAAGTAAAATAGAGGTCATAACTGAACATGAGAACAAAATGCCTGAAATTATTTTTTAAAATACTTCAATAATGACAAAATTGATGGACTATTACCACCTAATCTGTAAGTTGCTATCCATTTTGACTTTTTTTTTTTAGTCAGTTATATCCATTATATGTTCAGTCCCCGTGTTCCTCTCCTGCTTCACATATTATGGCTCAGTTATAGCATTTCATATTAGATTATTTATCTTTCTGCCCATTACTGAGAGCTGGGACTGTAACTTTTTTCCAACTGTCTCCAGTCCTTTAAAGATTATTTACTGGAATTCTGCTCTATAGTAGGGCTCTCTTTGCATTCCCAAAGCCTAGTACAATGCCTTGTACAAACTATATACTCAAGAAGTGAAGGGTTATGTGTGTTTTTAAAATCCACTCTCCTCCATATCTATATCACTATCCACATACCAACCTTTCAGGGACTCCGTGGAATGCTATTCTTAAGGATATGTAAACATTGCTGTGGAACTGGGTGGGGAAGAGTCTTCCTTGTATACTGCAGACTACATCTTCTAACATAGTGCTCATTTACCACTTTGAACTACAGGGTAAACACCTGATGATTAAAGTTAATTACCTGCCAACAAATGGTGCAGGGACACCTGGACATCCACATGCAAAAGAATTGCTGGACTCCTATCTCATGCCATATATAAAAATTAGCTCAATATGAATCAAAGATATAAAATTAAGATCTATAATTTTTAAAAAATAGAAAAAAATACAAAGGCTATTTGTTCACTGGGATTAGGCAATGGTTTCTTAGTTATGACACCAACAGCACAAGCAATCAAAAGAAAAGAATAGATATCGTGGACTCTGCAAAGATTAAAATCTTATATGCTTAGAGGAGTACTATTAACAAAGTAAAATGAAAACCCACAGAGTAGAAGAAAACTTTGTAAATCATATATTTGACAAAGAATTTGTATATGAAGAATTGTTTTTGAATTGTCACAATTAAATAAAGATAAAGAAGCCAGTTTTTAAGTGGCCAAAGGATCTGAATGGACAGTTTTCTAAAGAAGATATGCAAATGGCCAATAAGCACAAGAGAAGATACTCAACATCATTAGACATCAGGGAAAGGCAAACCAAAACCATGACTTTATACTCATGACTTTATACTCATGAGGATGGCTATATTAAAAAAGACATAGAAAGTGCCAGCAAAGACATGGATAGACTCAACTCTCATAAACTGCTAGTGGGAATGTCAAATGGTGATGTCACTTTGGGACCTAGTTCTGAAGCTCTGCAAATGGCTAAACACAGAGTTACCTAGGATCCTACATTCACTCCCAGGTACATAAACAAGAAATATGAACACACATCCAGAAAAAAACATGCATATGAAGGTTCACAGCAGCTATATTTAGAAGAGTTAAAAAGTGGAAAACAAGCCCAATGCCCATCCACTGATGAACGAATGAACCCATGGTGGTATATCCACACAATGGAGAATTACCTGGCCATAAAAGACACACTGTAACAACACCGATGAATCTTGAAAACACTGTGGTAATTAAACAACATCACATCCAAAGGACCGCATGTTATTACGGTCCCAATTACATGAAACATCCAGAGTGAACAAGTCTACAGAAACTGAAAGCAGATTAGTATTTGCCCAGACTTTGAGGTGATAAGGTTCCTGGGACATGATGATGAAGGGGTGTGGTGTTTCTTTTTGGGGAATGAAAATATTCTGAAATTGACTGCAACAACAGATGCACCATTCTCTCAATATACTATGCCATGCGAATTATATCTCAGTAAAGCTGTGAAAAGGAAAAATCAAGAGCTAAATAGCAAATACCAAACTACTAAGCCACTGGGTTCCATCCCAACAAATTGGCTCAGAGTCAAGAGTCATCATTTTCTTTATGTGTATAATAATCATCTGCAGTAAAATACAAGTAAATGAAAATTATTTGCTTTTGTCCATATGTTTTTGTACAAAATGTGCGTGTGCCTCTCCATCTGAATTCCTCAGAGGTCTGAGGAATAGACCCATCAGTCCTTGCCTGGGGTTTAGCCTTACTGTTTCCACACAGTAAATTTTCAGTAGCAGTGTATCAAGTCAGTGAATTAACACTGCTCATATCTGAGAGTTTAAGTTGGTAATACAAGTGTGCCTATGTAGGAAAATGAAGCCGTAGACAGGTAACTGAAGAAAAATATTGTTGGTCTTTTATTTTCAACAACTCAGAAAACACTGTTTACATAAAAACCTGTAGGTAGTCTCTCATTAGAAGTTAACTTCATATTAACCAAGAGATACAGTACTAATTTTGGACCCTCTAAATCATTCTGAATCTGGTCATTCCTAATTTTCACAGAGATCATAGGAAGAGAACGTCTGTCAAATGAAAGGAAAAGGATAAAAGATTTAAGCCTGGTGAACTGCAATTTTTCATCCTTTCTTCTGTTACAGTCAAGTCATGAAGAAAAACATCAAGCACTTCAGTTGAATTTAAGCCCACTGTGCTGAATTCACTTCCAAACATTTAAAATTAGCAAAGCATTAAAATGAGGGCTTTGAGGGCTTGCTTCAGAGTGTAGGGCAGCCAGATATCAAGGGGGCTTGGAGGAAAGCTTTTATAGAATTCAAATTTCAAGGCTAGAAAAAAAAAGTTATCAAATTTACAAATTAGCTTATTTAAATTTAACCATGAATCCTTTTCTCGCTAGTCTATACAATCTTGTAAGCAATAAGCTGTTTCTTTCTTGTCTTCCCAAAACGTGAGCCATACCTCAGGGACAGTGGCTCTGAAAGGAAACAGGAAAATAAGTTTAAAGCCTGCACCTTGCTTCTATGTCCTATTGTCACAACCAGGTTTTTTTTTTTTTTTTAAAGATTTATTTATTTGACAGATAGAGATTACAAGTAGGCAGAGAGGCAGGCAGAGAGAGAGGAGGAAGCAGGCTCCCAGCCAAGCAGAGAGCCCAATGCGGGGCTCGATCCCAGGACCCTGGGATCATGACCCGAGCTGAAGGCAGAGGCTTTAACCCGCTGAGCCACCCAGGCGCCCCTCACAACCAGGTTTTGACCACTGAGTGAGCTGAAGCGTCTCACTACTGTCACTTTGGTCTGGGATGTGTGTGATCCTCTATTTACTCATAATCATCCCAACCAGAATCAATGTGAGTATTTCATTAACACAAATGTCATCACACCAGACCGTGTAGAAGGATATAAATTCTTTTCTGAGATTAAGAAAGAAATACTTTTCCTTTTGTCTGTCTTTCCTCTCTCTATTAGACAATCATTTTGAAATAAAACAATAAACGTGAGAATCTATGAAACATAGGATAATGGGAACTGGACTAGGAGACCCTGGACCTATATTCTGCACTGTGGTTCTAGCTCTTAACTTCTGAGCCCACTCTGTGAGATGATAGAACCATCCGACCTAGCACAAAGAACACAGTAAGATTATGTGGAAAACAACGTGGTAGTGTGAAGTACCCAGTGAGGCTCTGGAGCACATAAGTAGGGTACATACATAAATATGAGAGCAGTCCTGTCCTTATATGTTATGCTTTGTTTCTCTGCTCCACCTGACCCGAGCAGGCTTCTGGAGTATCACTGTGGGCCTTGAAGTTGGCTGGACTTTCTTCTTTGGCAAAACCACCAGTTGCAACCTCAGGTCATGATTCCTTTTCAGAAGCACCGAGGAGTAGACAGGGCCAACCACCTAATATTCCCTTACGAGGTGGGGTTTCACTACAGTTCTCCCATCTTGGCCCAGACAAGGGGATAAGATTTACACATCCACGGCACACCCTGCTAAACAGAGGCTCTCCGGCTGCCTTGGTAGCCACCTACCTGCTTAGCAGCCGAAGGGGTGACTGTAGAAGAGACATCTCTTATGGTTGGGAAGCTCTGCCTTGCAGCACACTCTCACCTTCCTCATACAGAGGGGAAGGGAACGGTCATCAAACTCAGAAGCCATAATGGTGAGAAACAGAATGTGTAAAATGCGAATGGAAAGCAGGCTCACGTCTATCCAGATCTGGATGTAGTCTAACCTAGCAAAGACTACTGCCAAAGCTGAGGTTCCAGAGGGTCAATCAGGGGTAGAGGAGGAAATACATATCCTCTCCTAGGTGTAAATTAGGATCCAGGTAAACAAGGAAAGCCAAAGGCCACAGAGTAGCTGGGTTTTCCACATCTTTGAAATGGGAGCTGATGTGGGCACACATACAGTCCACATGCAAGTGAACAAACAACCAGAAATAGGTTTTACCTTTCAGTTGTGCCATGGGATAGCTCTCTGTCAAAACGTGGTCAAGGCTGCTCAACACAGCACCAACACACAGTGCTGATAGGACTGTTTCTGCTGTTGGTCAGATGTTTCTAATCCAAACTTGTCCTAGATAAAGAAATTCAGACTGAAGCAAAATTATGAAATAAACTGGGCTGTGTTGCCTGCAAGCCCCGTTACTGGTGGCTGACAGAAAGCAGTTTCCTCTGCTCCCTTTCCAGCCTCCCACACTGTAGCTAAGTTCTCTGTTAAGTAAACAAAGGCTAACCCTCACCCCATCCAAAGCTGCTTCAGAAAACCAGAAAACTGCTGCAGTTGCCAATACCAAACTCAACATCCAGCTCATGGGCTCTGTGCACACACCAGGAAGCCACAGTCCCTGAGATCTCCAACACTTAGGATACCAAGTGGGAGAGCAGGCTATCCCCTCTATGAAATTATCTTTCAGAGGTAGTTTGCTCTGGTACTGTAACAAAAAAAAAAAAAAAAAAAAAAAAAAAAAAACAACAAAAAAAAAAAACACTGGGCAGACTGAACCACACACATCTAGACACCTAGGATGCATAGTTTTGGAGGCTGGCAAGTCCAAAGTTAAGGTGCCAGCAGATTCAGTTCTTGGTGAGAACCACTTTTGCATCTGTAGCCAGCTGCCTGTCAGCTGTATCCTCCTCACATGGGGGACAGACACAGACAGAGAGAGTAAGCTCTTTGGTCTCTTTAAAGGGCACTAATCCCATCATGGGGATTCTGCCCTCCTGACCTCATCTCACCCAGGGGATCAGGACTTCGATGTGAGTTTCTGGCGAGGGCACATTCAATCCGTAACACAGTTTTTGTCAAATGCTTTGGGGATGAGAGAGGTGTGAGTCATGGAACTCTAGTGAATCACAGTAAACAAAATATGCATGCATTTCTTCAAGCACTGTGTACACAAGTGTATGTATGTGTAAGTGCGTGTACACATGCATATATAAATTTCATTTATTTCTGTGATATTTTAGAGTTCACAAATCCATATTAGTGGCAATTTAAACTGAAATTTAGTATACTTTCCACGACTAATAACTTCTAGGAGGGCAAGCTTTATAATCCCATATTTCTCTTAAGTTGTTATGTGGTTCTAAACATGACTTTACCTTGAAAAGAACAGCTACCAAGTCCTGGATGGCACGATAAGATCTTTGAACGGATACCTCAGTTACTGAAATTTCATTTGCTGTAGGTATCAAGCTGTGTCACCTCTCCTAGTCTAAAGAACACTGTGGGGGTGGGGGGCGGGAATTGTCTTCTGGATATGATCCATATTTTGTCCTACAGATCTTTCCCTTGGACAATGGCAAAATCACAGAGAGTGACAGATTGATTCACAGCCATCTTCCCTTGGAACTGAGAACAACAATTGCACTATTTAGTATCTCTGACTTGTGAATTTTCAGTCTAAGTTGCAAATCTCTAAACTATTTTACTTTGATTTTTTATACAAATGTGTAAAAATAAGATTGTCCTTAAGTTATAAATAAATAAATAAATATTTTATTAATAAATAAAACAATTTAGGGATGCCTGGATGACTAAGTCCTTAAGCATCTGCCTTCAGCTCTGGTCATGATCCCAGGGTCTTGGGATGGAACCACACATTGGACTCCCTGTTCCATGGGAAGCCTGCTTCTCCTTCTCCCACTCCCTCTCTCAGTGTATCTCTTTCTGTCTAACAAATAAAATCTTTTAAAAAAAACATAAAAACCAATTTATTCTAACACATGAATCTTAGAGTCATAAATTAATTTTTCTTTTGCCCTGTTAAAACACACTGTTGTGTTCACATTGTAAGTAAATATAATTATGGAAGCAAGAGTTCTTCCCTACAATCAAGATTCATGACATAAAATGTTTTCTGAATTGAGAGAGTTTCAAATGGGTGTGCCAAACATGTGACTGGCCATAGAGGTACAGAATTCAATGCACCCACATGTAACTTTGAAATAAAATTCTCAAAGTTTGTGGAAGATGCCAAGCTTTCCAAAAGTGAGAAGGACTGAGATACTAGCCTGGAAAACAGACCTTGCTAAGGAACTCCAGAAGGACGATGAGTGCCTTATATAAAGCTTCTGAAAATGACAGATACCAAGGCATAAAAATCACACATTTCCAAGGTAACCAGAGTAATGATTGTGTCATTTATTGATACTGTTAGTTAATACTTACCTTGATGATTAATTTTATTGGCCAACTTGACTGCCACAACGTGCCCAGATTAACCATTTCTGGTGTGTCTGTGAGGTATTTCTGGATGAGATTGTCATTTATATCACTGGATTTAATAGGACAGATGGCCCACCCCAAAGCGGGTAGGCATTAGTCCATTTCTTGAGGGCCTTCACAGAACAGAGTGGAGGAAGGAGAAATTTGCACTTTTTTTCCTGCCTCACTGTTGAGCTGGGACATCTCATCTCATATTGCTTCAGGAAAAGATGGGGATGAACTGAACTACCAGCTTTCCTGGGTCTTCAACTTACACATGGCAAATCACAGGACTGTCACTGGTCTCTTTCTCTGGAGAACCCTGACTAAAGCAGTTATCTAAAAATTTACCTAATGAATGGCAGCTGTGAACATAACATTCAATGGTAGAAGGAGAAAGTAGAGATTCTGCTCCCCAAAGAAGAAAATTACCTTCAGGAGGAATACCTCTCATATGTGCTTTTCTCAGCTGGTCATATGGAATTCTAACCTACTCTCTCCTACACCTGCTGTTAGAAATAGCAAGAAAAGCATCTATAATCTAGTTAGAAGAAAAAACACAGTTGGGAGATCTGGTCCAAATTCTAGCTTTACTGCTTACTACATGTGGCTTTGGCAGGGCTCACTCCTTCTTTAGAAATAAGTTAATAGGGGCACCTGGGTGGCTCAGTGGGTTAAAGCCTCTGCCTTCAGCTCAGGTCATGATCTCAGGGTCCTGGGATCGAGCCCCACACTGGGCTCTCCACTCAGCGGGAGCCTGCTTCTCCCTCTTCCTCTGCCTGCCTCTCTGCCTACATGTGATCTCTGTCTTGTCAAATAAATAAATAAAACCTTTAAAAAAAAAGAAACGTCAAAAAAAAAAGAATTAAGTTAATAAAACTTACCTCATCTAATTGATGTGTATTATATGTAGTTAGGTATTCACTTAAAGAAGTTTTAAAATTTCCTCTTATTATCCCATAAAATATAAACATTAATTGTTATCTTTCTGTTCAAGTTTCTACATTATTTGATATTTCTCTCCTTCAAAGTTGACCACTTGGAAGCATAGTGCTATGAAGTGATGCCTATATCCCACCTAAATTCATATGATGAAGGTCTAATTTTAAATGCATTATATTAGGAGGCAGGGGTTTTGGGAGTTGATTTAAGTTTGGATGAAGTCATGAAAGTGAGGCCCCCTAGGATAAGACTTGTGCCCTTAAAAGAAGAGAACAGAGGTATCTAGTTCCATCTTCACCTCTCTCCCTCTCTTCTCCATCCGCCGTTATCCTCCCAGTCCCATGGAGACACAGAAGAAGATGGCCAACCACAAGCCAGGGGAACCCTCTACCAGGAACTGGATGGCGCCCAGATCATAGGCATCCACCACCTCCAGAGCTGTAAGAAATCAATGTCTGATGTATAAACCACACAGTTTAGGGTATTTTGTTATGGCAGCCTGAGCTGAATGAGACAGATAGCATCCATTCATTTGCATGTCAATGTTCCCTTATCAAATTCAAAGAAATAAAACTCTTTTTATTGGTTTACACCTTCTTTCACTGGGTAAAAGATAACGAATTGGCTTCTCTACCTAAAAGTGCAGAATATACATTCTTCTTCTGACCCATAAGAAACAAATGTGAACTATACAAGATATGGATTATTACCACCATTTTACAGACAAAGAAACAAAGTACACTCACAAGTTTGGAGATCACACCAGTGAGAACAGAGGCCATTTCTGACTAATCTAATTCAGATTTTGATAACTTCAGACTCCTCTGAGACAATACAAGAAATGTGCCTGATTTTATCAAGTCATTTTGTGAATAACACAAGAAAAGAAGTCAGGAAAATATCAGTTTATCCACAAGCATAATATTTTCTCAGTATCATAGAGTAAAACTAAAGCTTACTCACCAAGATGTTTCCTTCAAACCCCAGTGTAAGACACACACATAGCCAAAGCTGGCTCTCGGGGGTATTCTACCATGAACAGCTATAAAGAGGTCTGGACCCAAAGAATGCAGAAAGACTAGACAGAATGACGTTTTCAACAACAGCTGCTACATTTTAATATGTTGGAGCTATTTCAAAATCCCATTGCTCCAACTGAATTTCTGTGCCTTTAAGTCTTTCTTTCCCATCCAAGCACCCATCTTATTCAAGGGGTTTTCAATTACTATGGGAAACCAGAGGGTCAGAGTGACTGAGTTTGACACAAATGATCCCTAACCGAAATTGCTCTAATACGTGCTTCCATTTCATTCTATAAAAAACTGTTCTAGCCAAATGTGGATATCCTCAAGGATACATTATCCAGAAGGATTAATCCAGGATTCTATCCAGAATGCATTATCCCGAAGCATTATCTCTACGTTCCTATTATCTTTTAGATCCGTATGTTTAGAAATTACTAGAAAAATCTCTTGTGCATTATTCTGTAGAGTCTAAGTGACAGAAAATCCTTGATTTCTAGAAATAATCAAATCATCTGACTAGTGAATAAATGCGGATGAACCAGGTATGTGATTCTGCTTCAGGTTAAAATACTAAATGTGGCTATAAAATAAAGAGAATAGCTTCTTATATGGCCTCTACACACTGGCTCCTTTCCTACCACAGGATCCTTGAATAATTGCTCCTACTTCTTAAAATCTTTTTTACAGCATCTTGTTTTCACTCACAAAAGAGTAAATCCTCACTTAAAAGAGGCCTTCCTGGAAACCTTAATGAGAGTGGCCTAGCTCCATTTCCATGTTTTTTTTTTTTAATAAGAGTTAAAAAAAAAGAGTTAGCACCATTTATTAATTCTTGTTAATATAGCATTTGTCTCTTTCTATCAACATGCACTGTCCATTCTAGTATCCAATAGACACCTGTGGCAACTCAAATTTAAATTCAAATAAATGATAATTAAGTAAAATTACAGAAAAATGATGACTTTGATTTCATTAAAATTGAGAACTCTGTTCCTTTAAAAACACTGTGAAAAGAATAAAATGACTAGCCACATAATGGGAGAAAATATTTGTAAATCACATATATGATAAAGAACTTGAATCAGAATATAAAACTCTCAAAACTCAGTAATATAAAAACTAAAAATCCAACTAAATTGGGCAAAATCTTTGAATACGAACTTTACTCAACTTAACATATGAATGATAAGCACGTAAAAAGATTTTCACCATCACTAGTCATTAGGAAAATGCCAATCAAAGCCACATTGAAATGCCACATCATTCCCTCTAAGATGGCTATAATCAAAAGGACAGTAAGTCTGGGTGAAGATGTGGAGAAATTGTACTCTTACACTACTGTTGGTAAGAATATAAAACCACTTTGGAAAACAACTGGATATTTTCTTAAAAAGTTAAATTTACAGATAAAATATGACCCAGCCATTCAACCCCTAAGTGTTTACCCAAAAGAAATGAAAGTGTTGGTCCAGACAAAGACTTATACATGTATGTTCATAGTAACTTTACGTATAGTAGCCAAAACCTGGAAACAACCCGAATATCCAATACTAGGTGAATGGATAAACAAGCTATGGCTTCTTTGCATGATGGAATACTACGCAGCAATGAAATGAAGCACTGATAAATGCAAATACACGGGTGAATCATGAAATAATTATATTGAATTAAAGATGTTAAAAATACATAGTATGATTCTATTTATATATAATTCTTGAAAATGCAAAATAATCTACAATGACAGAAAACAGACTGATGGTTTCCTAGGAATGGGGAGCAACACGTGATTCGCAAGGGACATAAAATTTGGGAGATTATAAGTATGTTCACTGTCTTGACCATGATGGTTTCATCAATATATACATGTGCCAAAGCTTCCTGGTGTATAGACCTCAAATATGTACAGTTTCCTGTATGTCAATTATACCTCAATAAAGCTGTTCCTCAGTTGTACCAGCCACAAGTCAAGTGCTCAATAGCCACATGTAGCTAGTGGCTATCAGATTGGACATTGTAGATAAAGAGCAGTAAATCAGCACAGATAGTTCTAGTCAGCAGCAATGCTCTAAAGCAGGGGCTGAGCAAACTATATACCAGGGACACACTGCCTGTTCTTCTAAACCCATTTTTTATTGGAACACACTTATGCCCAGTCATTTACATACTGTAAGTGGCTGCTATGGTGCTACCAGGGCAAAGTCGATAGTTGCAATAGAGGCCTTATTATCTACAAATCTACATAATTTGCTATCTGTCCCTTTAAGAAAGGATTTGCTGATCCTGGTCTAAATAAAACACTCTGAACATGGGCTACATCTGTCCTGTTCACTGCTGTATAACCCAAGCGGTGTTTATGGAGTACCTCATGAATGCACTGTCCTAAACACTAGAGAGGCAGTCTTCAACAATACAGAAAATAAGATCACAATTCTCATGGTTTTCACAATCTGGCAAAGGGTTCAGGTCACATGAGAAGTAAATAAGAAAAGAGGCAAGGATGAATGCTAAGATGAAAATCAAACAGAGGTATGGAGCATGAGTGAGGGCAGCAACTTCCACTTAGGTAGTCAGCACAGGCCTCTGAGAGGACCAGACATCTGAACATGAGAGCGCCAACACTGCAGAGACCTGTGGCAGAAGCCGAGGGAGGAGCAACACCCAAGGCCTCAGGACAGGAATTAATTGGAAGACCTGATGCGTGCAAAAGAAGGCCCATGTGGCTGGAGAATACACAAGGTGGAAAAGGTAGGTAAGGAGGGAGAAATAGAGAAGGCTAAGAAAAGGTGTCTGAATTTTATCTAAGTATGATGGAAAGCCACTATAGGATTTCAAGGCAGGGAGCAGTCTGATCAGTGCACATTTTTACAGATCACTCTGGTGCTGTGAAGTGAAAACCGGGCCAGGCAAGAGCAAGGAAGGTGTTAGAAAAGTTACGGAGTTTCTGGAAAGGTACATGTGAGAGACGGTGGTGGTCTGGCTTGGGCTATGCGGCAGCAGTACAGAGGAAGTGGAGAAAGTAAAGTTATGTTGTGAAGTAATAGTTGACTGGCCTTTCTGATGGTTGTGGTAGAGGTAAGGAAATGAAGGAGTTAAAAATGAACCATAGATTTTAGCTTGAACAAGTGGGACAACAGTATGAACCGCAAATATGGGAGAAACTACTAACTGTAAGACCTAATACTGTGTGCTTATTCTATGACAGTATTCACTCCATTTCACAGTTAATACTCCCAACCATCTTGAATAATAGGTACTACTGTCATGTTCATTGTATAAATAGGAAACTGAAGGTGAAGGTCAGAAAAATAGGACCAACACAGTGAAGACTTGAACCTGGGTCACCGCACTCGAAATTTCACCACATTGTATGTAATTGCCTCCTTAACAGTAATTTCGGGGAATATGAACTTCATTAGAGGCAATGGCGGTACCACTGGATTAACAGTCTCTCAGAATGACTAGTTTGAAAGATGCTACTGTTCTGCTTTATCTCTTAAACATCACCCTGTATTCTTAGAATAAAAGAAATAATTGGCATCTATGCATTTTTCAAAGCACTTTCTGCAGCATTACCCTTTGATTCCCGTTTACAAAGGAAGAAACTGAAACAAGTCCAGTGATTTCCTTAAGATCATCAAGAGAGTAACAGAACTAGAACTAAAAGCCAGACGAACTGACTCTATGTAATGATCGTTCAGAAAAACAAACAAGCAAACTAACAAAAACGTGTTTTATATCACTACCCCAAATACGGATACATATGTGAAATGGAGAAAAAGAAGTAATACAAAACTGTTCTCACCATTACTAATTTGTTAGGATTTCTTTTTCTTTTCTTTTTTTTTTTTATAATTTTGATTGTAACTAGCAATTTAAACAACATTGATCCACACCTTGGTAATTAACACTACAACACATACTGCAGTCACGTAGTAGACTTTTTAGGAAATAAGTCTCATGGCTCACAAAAACTATCAAAACCCAAAAGGGCAAGATGGAACACATAGATGAGTTTGCTGAGTATTTTGGTTACCTGAGGACTAGTGTCTGTAAGAGTATAAATGGCAATGATTGCATGAACTACAGTTTAGAAAAATTCTTTATTATGATTATTTCCTAATCATCAATAGAATAATAATCAATCCTAATATGGAGGTCTGAAATCAAGGCATGCCTGCTAATATTTAAAATGAGAGAGGTGCACTTTTATGGAAAAAAAAATTAAAAAACAACAAAAAAGTGCTTCACCTTGTCTTTGCCCCAAAGGAAGTAAAGAGCTACAGAATGCCCAGATTAGCAAAATCTATTTCCTTTGGAAAGAAAGAGAGAAAGAGAGAGAGAGAGAGAGAGAGAGGTGATAATGTGGCAGCCCATTAAGATATATAATGAAAGACAGCATCTTGAGGACAACGGCTTAAGATGCAAGTAATCTTTCATTTATTGGGTAAGTACTACTTGTTAAATGATCAAGCTACTCAAATATCCTTTGCCAGAATGCTTAATTTCCCTTAGGAAAGGAAGAAAACTGCTCAGGAGTATCAATCTTTGATTTTCCCCCAAATGCTTAAGTTTACAAGAATAAAAGAAAAGTGCTTTAAAGTCCATGTCAGTTACTCCGAACATTCCTGAATGTGGTGCTAACTTGGTGAATTTTCTCTCTCTCTCTCTCTCTCTCTCTCTCACACACACACACACACACACACATATCCCTGCATCTCATTTCAGAAGGGGAAAAGCCACAAGGACACTCCACAGACAGTCTCAATATATCAAAGGACACCAGCACTTAGGCCCATACATCATCAAGTGCACAGGCATCCCTAGGTGCCCCGCAACACAGTCAAGATCCCAGGGAGGCCCATTCCCTTCCATACTCAGAACAGCATCTCCCCTCTCCTCAAATGACCTCTTGCCAACCTGGGATCCTGGTGCGTGGACTCAGGAAAGGCTGTGAGGTCTGGACCATCAGAAGTTCCCCGTCGCCCCTCCAGGTTCTCACAATAGACACCTGGTACCTCCAGACATTTCTTATGCAACAGTTCAGTGACTCCTCTAATCCCAGTTGGTTTCCAGAGAAACTGGAGGGGCACCACCAGGACACAGGGCAAAATAGGGGGTCCAAATAGTAGGTCTTTGGGGGAGGGGTGGAGGAGGAGTGGACAGGGCCAGAAAACCCAAATGCCGCCAATACACAGATGGGCTGCAGAGTTCTGCGACTCTGAGCCATGTATTCTTGCTCAGGGGACCCTTTCCAGACACCTGGCTGGTCTGCACCAGCACGCCACAGACAGGGCCGCCCTGTGCACCAGGACCAAAAGCTCCAAGTGGTCGCCAGAGTCCCCGCTCCAGACTCTGACAGAGCACCCGCGGGCTGCCCCATGCCCCCTCCCGGGCCCCTATCCAGCCCGCAGCAGCCTGGGGACCAAGGGACCCCCAGTGCGAAGGCCCCTGTGCGGGCCTGGGACCCTCCTCCGCAGTCCACCGCCCAGCCAGGCCGGTTCCTGCCTAACCAAACCTCCGTGCCCCTGCGGGATGGACCATGAGCATCCCAAGCACACATGTGAGTCAGACCACCACCCCCGAGCCCCGGAACCTTGGTGGAAGCACGGTGCGGGCGCAGGGACCTCCCCCCACCCCACCCACCAGAAAAAACCTCGCAGTGGCCGCACCTCAGCCTCCAGGTGGGAGGCCCAGCGCCGCAGCCCCTCCGCCTACTTTCCTCAGCGCGGGTTGCGGAGGCCAGCGGAAGCCGCGGGCCCTGACGACTTGGAGGGGACCCTGTCTGCAGATGGTGAGCGCCAGGGGGACCTCGGGGGCACCCAGAGGCCAAACCCTCAGGGAGGGTGGGGGCCGGGGAAAGACGAAGCCCCAGTGTCCGTCCGCGGGCCCAGATTGAAGGAGGGGCCCGGCCATCAGTCCGGCGGCAGACGGAGATGAGGAGCCAGACTGGGGGCCCCTCCGAGAGCCTTTAAGACTCTAGACTGGAAACCCGGGGACTCGGGGTGACTTGCCAGACCTGGGCGCTGGAGGGCGGGGATGGCAGAATATCAGGGAACTCAGGCTGCAGGCCAGGAGCCGCTAGTCCGGAGCGTTAAATCCCCCAGGCGGCGATCTCTAGCGCGGTGGTTGCGGCACAGAGGGCGCGCGCTTGGAGAGGGTGGGGGCGGCAGAGGCAGCGGCAGCAGGAGCAGCTCCATGTCCTCACGTTCTTGGTGCCCGGGCCTCCTGAGGTCCCAGACTCGCCTGTCAGAGAAGAGGAGGGCCCTGGCTACTCCCCTAAAGTGTCCTGCTGGGGGGACATCGCTTGCATGAAGAAGACTTTCCCGCAAATCCCAGCCCAGGAAGAGGCCGCACAGTCATGTCCGGGGGAAGCTGGCCAAATAGGCGAGGACGCGCGGGTCTAGGCGGCTGTCGCGCTCAGGCTGGGAGCCGGGTTCCGGGTGCCACCGGCGTGCCTCCCATCGGGGCCATGCACCGCCGCTGTGCTTGGCACCATGGGCTGCAGGTCCTGACCGCTTCCTCCAACTGGGGCGCAGCCAGGCTGGGTGTCTTTCTCTGCTTGCAGAGATCTGCTGGGGGACAGGCAGCCGACGGACCTTGCTAGCCTGCGACTCAGGGGCCCGTGTCATGAATGGGAACCTCTAGGGCACCAACGCGCGCCTCTCCCGCTGACCAGCCCAAGAGCACCTGGCTGCGTCCCTGCCCGCCCTCCCAAAAAAACCCCCACAACCCGGACCCCGGGCCCCCACTCAGGAGGTCTTAGGTTGGAGCTGCGCATGGCAGGGTGCCAGGGCTGTGCAAATTGGGAAGCCCCAGGCATCACCTGGCCTCCTGAGCAATCCTGAACATTTGTGTAGCCCTCCTGGACTTCTGCAGCTGCAGGTCAGCAGCCTCTGCACCATTTGCCCCAGTGGTTTCAGCTGTCTGAGGCTGCAAAGACAAGGGCTTTCCAATCCTCAAAGTGCAACTAGGGAAAATGCAGGCAAGAAGGACTCTGAAATATGGCTTAGCCATTGAGAAGGCTATGATATGTGGGAGTGTTTATCGGATATCTGCGCTGAGAGCATGACTTCCATACAGCCCTAATAGTGGGTGCTTTTGTTGTTGTTGCTGTTGTTTGTTTGTTTTTGCCAGAGAGTAATCAGGAAGGGGATTTGGAACCAAACCAGATTGAGTTGAGTGATGTACTTTGCAGAACTGACTGATGGGTGCAGATGATTCCATAGGTGGCCTTCCCCCTTGGAGTCAGGTCTACATGAAGGGTAGATGAGTGACAAAGGACACACCACTCCATGATACTATGTTGTTGAAGGACTTTTGTTTGTTTTGTGATTTTTTTTTTTTTTAATTGAGGTTCCTGTGGGGTTCGGCTGTTATCAAGACAAGCTGTAGAAGAATAGGGCTCTGGCAGACTCGGTTCCCAGCAAGAGATGCTATCCAAAACACACACACACACACACACACACACACACACACACACACACACATACACACATTTACATACAACCCCCACCCCCAGTCACTGGCCATGTTTATTGTGGAAGTAATGGGTAGAAAATGTTCCAGCCCATTTTAAGCCTTGTTCACACATTGTTCAAAACAAACTTACACAGGCTGTAAAAATCTTGGTTTATGTAATGTTTATTATATATAATATATATTATATATAATATATTTAATATATATATATAAAATATAAAATATATTATATATAAATATATATATAAACATATTTATAAATTATTCCAATATATATGTATGTATATGTGTTCAGATGCAATTTTTCAGGGGTAGCTGTCTTTCTGCAGCTTAGACCCAAGTGTACTGAGAGGACTTTGCACCCACTACAGAGTTTATCAAGGATTGTATACTGCAGATGGCTTTGCAGTTCCTTTCATCTGGGCTGAAATCATGCTATTATGTTTCCTATCATGAATGGACAATCCCAGGTTCCTTACACTGGTTCATTTTTAAAATTTAATTTATACTCATCTCTTTTTAATATTTCATGTGATTAACTTATTATCTTTAATGTTTATTATCTGCCTGTCTTCCAGCGGTCAGAAATATTTTTATTATTGTTGTTTAGAGAAGTGCCTGGCACAATAAATGTTTCTTGATTAAATGAACGAATGAGACACAAAAAGAATATGGGATCGGTTCCAGAAGGACCAACCCTGGATGGTTATTTTGTGCTGAGAGTCTCACGGATTATCAGCTGTTTCTCTTTGAGATGATACATCATGCTCTAATCACATGTGGAAAACTCACTTTCACTTTAGAATTTGTAAGTGCTTTTATTTCAAATTCCATTAGTTTTGATTTGCATAAAATCCATCCCACCCCTCTCCTGTAAGGAGCTTTGAGGGAGAACTCACTTCCTAAGGAACATTGTGTTTGCTCAGATTAATATTATCACCAGAGTCGTATTGGAAAGGACACAGATAAGATCACAGTCACTCCTGGACTTAAAATCTTCCTTGGCTCCTATGTCTATGGGATAAATATCAAATGCTACAGTGTGATAGACAAGACTCTCTACAATCTGATACCTCACTCCCACTCCCTTGTGTTATCATCTGCTCTACTTCAACTCTAGCCCTGTTCTCCCTCACACTGAACTATGTGCACTTCCAGGAATGGCTTGATCTAGCCCATGGTCATGGCTTTGAACCTGCTGTTCTTGTTGCCTAGGAAGTTTCCCTTCTATATATTTCAACCTGTTGTTTTACATGGATTCCTCTAGGGCCTGCTGCATAGCAAATACCTGGTATGCATTTGTTGAGGAAAGAAATCTTTAAGGCTTATATCTATAAGTACCTCAAGAAACTCTTTCTGTCTTTCTTTTTACCTAGCTTCCACCACACACCAACCACACACACAAGGTTAAGTGCACCTTCTGTATTAGTAACAAAATTGATTGAGTCGCTTTATGCCAGGTACTAATCTAAGCATTTTACCCATTTTAATTCATTTAAATCTTAACTACAAGCTAGAGTCCCTTACACCCCATTTTAACCATGGGAAAACCCAAGTCACAATGATGTTAGATAACTTGTTCTAACAGCTGGTAAGTAGTGAAGCCAAAGTTGGAACCTGGTAGTCTGTTCCAGAATAAGTGCTCTTAACCCCTTGTCCATCCTGCCTCTCCTGTGTGCTTCCTTCTCCTTACAGCACACATTACACTAGGCTGTTACCATCTGGTTGACTTGACTTTAAGCTCCTTGAAATTAAAGGTTATATTTTGTCTTCTCTCTCTCTCTCTCTCTCTCTCTCTCTCTCCCTCCCTCTCTCTCCCTCCCTCCCTCCCTCCCTATTTTGTGACAAGCACAGAGTTAGACTCTCAATGATCCACCCCCAATGACTTAGCTTTGAATGAATGAGTGAAGTAGTAAAAATAACCATTTTCATTCTCTATACAGGTTAATGAAGATGCTCTGATGTGGGAGAATTATTGGTAGACTAGTCCTCTCATTCCTTAGAAAGTGAAAGCATTTTCCCTGCACTGGGAA
Source organism: Meles meles (assembly GCF_922984935.1). Taxonomy (NCBI): domain Eukaryota; kingdom Metazoa; phylum Chordata; class Mammalia; order Carnivora; family Mustelidae; genus Meles; species Meles meles. Next base: position 262,153 of record NW_025721214.1, on the reverse strand, counting down.
TCTTAGCTTGTAGAAAATGTGAAGCCAGAAAGCAATACTGATAACAAAGGCAATTGGAGGCGTGTGATGACCACGTCTGACACAAGCAGGATGCATCCAGAATATTTTGAAATAAACTGTAAAGTAAAGTACTAAGAATAGCGGAGATTAACAGCTGGGAAACACCAACACCAGACCTTTAATAGGAACTCCTCTAAGAATGAAACCAAAATGTTTGGCCAACCATCCAAACATGATTAGAAGTTTGGAACTTTCTGCCCCATCCCCCATCCTCCAAGGAAGAAAGAAGAGCTGGAGATTAAGTTAATAAATCAATCATAACTATGTGAAAAGCCTCCATGAAAGTACCTAAACTAAGAACTTCTAGGTTGGAGACTACATTCACATGCTGGGATGTTGGCTCACCCCAACATCAAGGGGGACAGAAGTCCCTGTGCTTGAGATGCTCCCAGACCTTGCCCTACTACCTCTTTATCTTGCTGTTCATCTGTATCTTTTTTCATATCCTTTATAATAAAACAATGGACATAAGTCTTTCCCTGAGTTCTTGGAGTCTTTACAGCAAATTATGGTACATAAGGAGGGTGTTGTAGAACTCCCAATTCATAAGTGGTTGATCAGAAGTATAGGCAACAACCTAAACCTTGTGACCGGCGTCTGGTGTCATGGGACATCTTGTAGAACTGAGCCCTTAACTTCTGGGGTCTACAGCTAGTTAGTAGAGTCTCCAGCTAGTTAGCCTCATAATTGAATTGCAAGAAAAAGAATTAGTATCCAGAGAGTTGAAGAATTAGTTGGTTTGGGGGAGGGAAACTTACACATGCAGTGTCAGAGTGCTATGAGTGAAGGAAAATGATTTTTCCTTTAGGTAGAGAGACGTTCCCAAGGATTTATAAGTAGGAAGAAGGGGCAGTGCTTGTCTGATTGCATCTTCCTTCTCTAAGAATTACAAAGCAATCCACAATAAGAAAGTTATCAAAGGTCACACAGTTAATCAGTGGTTAAGAAAAGACTTGAAAGTAAATCTGATTGCGGAATTCAAGTGCTAAGTATTGTACCTTGACTCAGGAAAGGCAACTGTTTGTCTTACAGAAATCCGATCAACTGAATATTCATCTCCTTCATATTTTTGCTCTACTGCTCGGCATATTGTTTTGTGATTGACTTACTTATCATGTGTCTTTTATTTTTATAAGATTGTATTTATTATTTGACAGAGAGAGAGAGAGGGAGAGATCACAAGTAGGCAGAGAGGCAGGCAGGGGTGGGGGGAGCAGGCTCCCCTCGGAGTAGAAAGCCCTATGTGGGGCTCCATCCAAGGACCCTTAGATCATGGCCTCAGCCTAAGGCAGAGGCTTAATCCACTGAGCCACCATGGTGCCCCTATCTTGTGTTTTTTAAAGTAGATCTCAGTGCCCTCTAGGGCAAGCAATGTGCCTGTCAGAGTCCATTATTTGGCAAATGAAGTCAAGATAGGGAGCGACAGGGGGAGGGTATATGGAAAGGAATAAAGAAATCTGGGTAAGAAGAGAAAGAGATGAGGATGCCTGAGTGGCTTAGTCAGTTGAGTGACTGCCTTCTCCTTGATCATGGAGTCCCAAGATTCCCATCTGGTTCTCTGCTCAGTGGGGAGTCTGCTTCTCTCTTTGGCCCTCCCCCTTCTGGTGCTCTCTCTCATTCTCTCTTAGGTAGATTAATGGAGTCAAAAATTTAAAAAAAAAGAGGTGAAGATGGATAATGTATACAAACAAATACCTGGTCCTGATTCTGCCATATATACTGGCTTGTACCTGGGGAGCTATAGACAATCAGGCATAAAACCTCCATGTGCCCTTGTTCAGTTTCCGTGGGAAATGTCTTCAAATAATACAAATATGATTTATAAAAAAATTGTTTAAAAGTTGTTGAGGCTAATAAGTGATGAGTAAAATCTACTTATTTCTCTCTGCCCTGAGAGCACCAGAGTGATTATGCAAAGTCAGATATCCACCAGAACTTGAAAACATTAGAAAAACACAGAATAAGGTGGTTTCCATCTTTAAAGATTGGTCAACCTCCAAGGGATGAGTTTGGCAAACCTCAGGTTGCAGGAATGGGGATGATTCTTCTTTGCTTAACTAATACCTAATGCCTAATACCATCAAACCTTATCTGAATAATCAATTATTTTAAAGAACAACAAAAGGAATATTGTTTTACATGACATAAAAATTCTATAACTATTAAAAAAATCAGCTTCATCATCCCAAGTGTCCACTGATGAATGAATGGTTGAAGAAAATTTAGTGCATACACACACACACACAGTGGACTATAAGTCAGCCATAAAAAGAGAATGAGGGGCACCTGGGCAGCTCATACAGTTAAGCATCTGACTCTCAATATCAGCTCAGGGCATGATTTCAGGGTCCTAGCATCAAGCCCTGTGCTGGGCTCCTTGCTCAGCAAGAAGTCTGGTGGAGATTACTGCCTCCATCTCCTTCTGACCCTCCCTGCTGTGCTCACTCAATCTCTCTGTCTCTCTCACTCTCTCTAAAACAAATAAACCTTGGGCACCTGGGTGGCTCAGTGGGTTAAAGCCTCTACCTTCAGCTCAGGTCATGATCTCAGGGTTCTGGGATGGAGCCCCACATCAGGCTCTCTGCTCAGCAGGGAGCCTGCTTCCCTTCCTCTCTCTCTTCCTGCCTCTGCCTACTTGTGATCTCTGTCAAATAAAGAAATAAAATCTTAAAAAAATTTAAAATAAATAAATAAAATAAAATAATCCTTTAAAAAATGAGATTTTGCCATTGTGATGATGTGGAAGGAGCTAGAAGTTATTATGCTAAGTGAAATAAGGCAGAGAAAGACAAATCACTTGATATATTTTTTTTTCTAAAAAACAAAGCAAATGTACCAAAAAAAAAAAAAAAAACCACAGAAACAGACCTATAAATACAGAGAACAAAGTGATTGAACCAGGGAAGGGGAGTAGTGGCATGGACAATATGGGTGAAGGAAGTGGGAGATACAGGCTTCCAGTTACAGAATGAGTAAGTCACTGGGATGAAAGATAAACACAGAGCATAGTCAGTGATACTATAACAGCATTGTATGGTGACAGATGGCAGCTAGCCTTGTGGTGAACATAGCATCACAATTAGAGTGTTCGAATCATAATATCGTATGCCTAAAACAAAGGCAACACTGTGTGTCTACTATACTTCAATTAAAACATTAGCTTCGGTCAAGATGGCGGGGAAGTAGGAGGAGGCACCGTTTCAACCTGTACTCTAAAGTGAGCTGATTACCTACCAAAGAACTCCGACTACCCATGAAATCAGTCTGAGATCAGAATTATAAACGTCTGGATCTCTACAGGAGCAGAAGACGCCAGGTAAAGCAGACTGGAAGCTTTGGACTGATATCGGAAGATAAAAAAAGAGAGGGAGGCAGCCACCAGAGGTGACCAATTGGAAAGTAATACCCCAACACAAGAGAGCTCTGCGTCTGGGGACCAGCATTAACTTGGAGTCTGGTTGAAAGCACGCAAAAAACAAAGAGCAAATGATCGCGTGGGGGTAATAGTGGGAACCTGGGCGGTTAGGGTCAGGGACCTAAGTCCCAGGACCTAGGACAGCCTCCCCTGGCGCTGAGCCAGAGAGAGTGTGGCGGAGAAATCAGGTCTCCATCCCTGAGCCCCCAGTGCACCTGAACACCAGCGCTCCGGAGAACAAGTGGGGTCTGGCTCCCGTGAGGGGCTGGGAGCCTGACCAGATGGCAATCCTGAAATGCGCGCATCCCACACCCTCCCTTGGGATAGGTGCTCATAGGCGCTAGCCTGGAGCTCTGGCATCCAGAAAAAACAGACATTCCCAGCCCGGGACAGCAGGAAAATCTCAGTGTGCGATCTCTGCTCGGAACCTCTCTGGCGGCCTGGAGCTGCCTACACAGCCACTGCTGCCCTGGTTTTGGGTACAATGAGGAGCTCCTGCATCCCCAGGGACAGTGACTCAGAACTGACTCTGCCAGCAGCTTTTGCAAAACATTCTGAGGCTTCTCTCTGAGAGGGAGGTCGGGGTGCAGCTTGCTGTCCTCTAAACCTCCAAAAACCATCAAAAGCTGTCAAGGTGAGAGAAAGCAGATGAAAGAACATAAAAACCCCCAGAGAACAAAAGGCTGAAAAAAAACCAGTTTCCTCAGAGCTCACCCCCTTGAGGGGAGCAGGAGGACCTAACTCAGGGAACATCATTGTCTGAAAACCCATGTGGCAAGCCCCTCCCCCAAAAAACCAACCAGGAAAGAAGAAAAAAAAAAAAAAAGACTACAAGAGAACAACCACCACTACTTCATAAATACAACTTTTGTTTTTAACTCTTTACCAATATTCTGGTTCTTTTTTTTTTTTATACATACAGAAAATTTTTTTTATATTTTTTTTCCATTTTATTTATTTTTTCAGTGTAACAGTATTCATTCTTTTTGCACAACACCCAGTGCTCCATGCAAAACGTGCCCTCCCCATTACCCACCACCTGTTCCCCCAACCTCCCACCCCTGACCCTTCAAAACCCTCAGGTTGCCCCAACCTCCCACCCCTGACCCTTCAAAACCCTCAGGTTGTTTTTCAGAGTACATAGTCTCTTATAGTTCGCCTCCCTTCCCCAATGTCCATAGCCCGCTCCCCCTCTCCCAATCCCACCTCCCCCCAGCAACCCCCAGTTTGTTTTGTGAGATTAAGAGTCATTTATGGTTTGTCTCCCTCCCAATCCCATCTTGTTTCAATTTTTTAACCTATTTACCACCACACTGAGATGTCCAGTACATCAAATTCTTTAATAACCTTCTAACCTGAACTTTTGGATACATACACCCATGTTCCTACCTTTAATTGTGGATTTGTTCTGCCAGTCTTTTGGTCATTTTCTGAATATTTACACTGAGATGAGTGTTATCTAGTTTTCTCCAGGGGACAAGGTGACCTTAGGGTCCTCACTGCACCATCTTCCCCCAAGGTACTTTTTTACTAGTTACTTCTTTAAAGTGCTCACTATGGCAACTGCCTGACCTCCACTAGATGTATAGATGTATGGATATTTTTGTTCATTCTTGATTCTGTTCCATTGTTCTAAAGCTCTGTCTTTATGCCACTACCACAAAGTCAGACATCATGACTTTGTTGTAAATGAGGAAATGTAAGTCCACTAAATTTGGTCTCTCTCTCTCTTTTTTTTTTTTTTTTTTTTTTTTTTAAGACTGTTTAGGCTAAGTTCATCTTTGATCTCCTGGTTGATCCAAACATTCTTAAGCAAGGTGGTCTTTAGCTTCCAGGTGTTTGAGTTCCTTCTGAAATTTTCCTTGTGATTGAGTTCCAGTTTCAAAGCATTGTAATCTGAGAATATGCAGGGAATAATGTCAGTCTTTTGGTATTGGTTGAGTCCTGCTTTGTGACCCAGTATGTGCTCTATTCTGGAGAAGGTTCCATGTGCACTTGAGAAGAATGAGTATTCTGTTTTTTTAGGGTGGAATGTTCTATATATGTCTATGAGGTCCATCTGGCCCAATGTTTCATTCAATGCTCTTATTTATTAATTTTCTCCTTCGATGATCTGTCTATTACTGAGAGAGGCATATTAAGATCTCCTACTATCAATGTATTCATACCAATTTGACTCTTTATCTTGATTAATAGTTTTCTTATGTAATTGGCTGCTCCCATATTGGGGGTGTAGATATTTACAATTGTTAATTGTAAAAGATGTCAAATCATCTTGGTGGATAGTCACTTTAAGAATTATGTAGTGTCCTTCTGTATCTCTGACTACGGTCTTTAATTTAAAGTCAAATTTATCTGATATTAGAATTACTACCCCGGCCTTCTTTTGAGGCCCATTGGCATGAAAGATGCTTCTCCATCCCTTCACTTTCAGTCTGGGTGTATCCTTAGGTTCAAAATGGGTCACTTCTAGGCAACATATGGATGGGTCCTGTCGTTTTATCCAATCTGCAACCCTGTGTCATTTTATGGGCACATTTAGGCCATTCACATTGAGAGTGATTATTGATAGATACGTTTTGATTGACATCGTGTTAACTTTGAAGTCTTTCTGTCTGTAGATTGTTTCTATATTTCTGTTCAATGATATTCCTAGGATTTTTTCTCTTTTATAGAATCCCCCTTAGTATTTCCTGCAGTGTCAGCTTGGTGGTTGCATAGTCTTTTAAGCCTTGCCGGTCTTGGAAACTCTTTCTCTCTCCATCCATTTTGAATGTCAGTCTTGCTGGATTAAGTATTCTTGGCTGCATGTTCTTCTCATTTAGTACTCTGAATATATTTTGCCAGCCCTTCCTGGCTTACCAGGTCTCTGTGGACAGGTCTGACATTATTCTAATGGGCTTTCCTCTGTATGTCAGGAGCTTCTTTGTCCTAGCTGCTTTTAAGAGGGTCTGTCTAGAATCATAATTACTCATTTTAATTATAAAGTGTCACGAGGACTTTTGAGAATCTAAAACCTTGGGGGAAACCTGTCTGCCGCTAGTACATGAATGCTCCAATAATTCTGACGTTGGAACGTTTCATGGCATCATTTATTTCCATGATTCTGTTTCTCTGGCTTCTGAGCTGTTTGTTCCAGGCTTCCTCTTGATCCTTTCTCTCTATCTGTTTGTCCTCCAGATCACAAATTCTATCTTCTATCTCAGTTTCCCTAGCTTTTAGAGAATTTATATTAGATTGGAATCCATTGAGAGCATTTTGAACATCATCCCTGGTGGCTTTCAGTTCTGCCCTAACATTGTGAACATCATCCCTGGTGGCTTTCAGTTCTGCCCTAATCAATTCCGTTTGGTCATCCATGGCTTTCTCCAACCTAGCTATTGCCTGAATAACTGTTAGCCTGAATTCCTTTTCTGACATATTGTCTATGTCGATAGCCATTAGCTCTGTTGCATAAGGTCCATCCTCTGTATTTTTCTTCTGTTGGGCATTCCTCCTCCTAGTCATTTTGGTAAGAGATGAATGAACAGATGCCGCTAGATGTATTGATTGTGGTGCAGTCAAGGTGCACCCTGGAACCTTCTGTGCAATCAGGGTTCCCCACCCAAATGAGAGAAAAAAGAAAAGAAAAAGAAATAGAGCGGAAGAAAAAAAGAAAAGAAAAGAAAAAAAAGGGGGAAAAAGAGAGAGAGAGACAGGAAAAAAGGGAAGATAAAAGAGAAGGCTCAGCCCAAATGGGCCCCATGGTAAGATTTATATGACAAGAGAAAATTATATATATATATGCAAAAAAAATGAAGAAACTCATCAGAAAGAATCCCAAGTATAAGATTTATATACTATCAGGACAAACACAAATACACAGAAACACAGGTAGAAGGAAAAGTTTGGAAAGTGGTTATAAATTCTCAGTGTGGGCGAGGAAGGTTACTTTGATTCTTCCTGTATATATCTTGATGTTTTTGTTAAGGGACTCAGCTTTCCTAAGATACAGGGAGATTAAAAATTGGTTTGTCTCTAGGGTAGCATTGATTGGGGAAAGGGGATTACCTTGAAGTTTAACTCTATATGTATATTAGAAAATAAAAATTAAAAAAGAAGAAACCTGACTAAACTAAGATAAAATTTTAAAAAATTAAAAAAATAGAAAAGCAAAAGAAAAACACGGGTGTATGTATCTAAAAGTTCAGTTTAGAAGGTTATTAAGGAATTTGATGTACTGGACATCTCAGTGTGATGGTAAATAGGTTAAAAATTATCTGTTTGTATATAAAATAAAAAAAAGAACCAGAATGTTGGTAAAGAGTTAAAATTAAAAGTTGTATTTATGAAGTAGTGGTGGTTGTTCTCTTGTAGTCTTCTTCTTCTTCTTCTTTTTTTTTTTTCTTCCGTGCTGGTTGGTTTTCTGGGGGAGGGTCCTGCCACGTGTGTTTTCATACTATGATGTTCCCTGAGTTAGGTCCTCCCACCCCCCTCAAGGGGGTGGGCTCTGAGGAAACCATTTTTTTCATGCTTTTGTTCTCTAGAGGTTTTTATGTTCTTTCATCTGTTTTCTCTTGCTTTGACAGCTTTTGATGGTTTTTGGAGGTTTAGAGGAGAGCAAACTGCACCCCGACCTCCCTCTCAGAGAGAAGCCTCAGAATGCTCTGCAGAGCTGCTGGCAGAGTAGGTTCTGACTCACGGTCCCTGGGGATGCAGGATCTCCTCATGGTACCCAATACCAGGGCAGCGTCGGCTGTCTGGGCAGCTCCAGACTGCCAGAGAGGTTCCAAGCATCAATCGCATACTGAGATTTTCCCGCTGGCCCGGGCTAGGAATGTCCGTTTTTTCTGGATGCCAGACCTCCAGGCTAGCACCTTTGAGCACCTCTCCCAGGGGAGGATGTGGGAGGCATGCATTTCAGGATTGCTGTCTGGCCAGGCTCCCAGCTCCTCATGGGAGCCGGACTCCAGGCCTTCATGGACACGGAGCTGGTTGCTCAGGCCAGCTGGCAGGTCAGGGACAAAGACCTGGTTTCTCTGCTGCACTCTCTCTGGCTCAGTGCCAGGGGAGGTTGTCCTGGGTCCAGGGACTTAAGCCCCTGTTCCTAACCGCCCAGAATCCCACTATTTCCCCCCACGGTCCTTTGCTCGCTCTTTCTTTCTTTCTTTCTTTCTTTCTTTCTTTCTTTCTTTCTTTCTTTCTTTCTTGGGCTTTCACCCAGGCTCCAAGTTAATGCTGGTCCCCAGATGCAGGGCACTCTCGTATTGGGGTATTACTTTCCAATCGGTCACCTCTGGTGGCCCCCTCCCCCTTTTGTTTATCTTCCGATATCAGTCCAACGTTCCCACTCTGCTTTACCTGCCACTGGCGTCTTCTGCTCCTGCAGAGATCCAGACGTGTATAATTCTGATCTCAGGCTGATTTTGTGGGTGATCAGAGTTATTTGGTTGATAATCAGCTCACTTTAGGGTACAGGTTGAAACGGCGCCTCCTCCTACTTCCCTGCCATCTTGACTCCACCCAATGCTTTTCTGTTATTAATTGCTATTTTAATTCTCCTGTTATTGGATAACATACTCTGTATGATTTCTTCAAATTACTAGGATTCTGAATATGTAGATCGATCAGGGTAGAACTCATATTTTAATCATTCGGAATCTTCCAACTCAACATGAACAAAATGAACGTCTCATTTATTTAGGTCTTCTTTATTTTTCCTCAGCGGCATTTTATCTTTTTTGGTGTACTCATATTTTACATATTTTATCATATTTACCCTAAGCATTTCATATTAACTGCTATTTGTAAACAGAGTTTTTTTTTTAAGAGTTTGTTGCTTGTATGCAGAAATACAGCTGGTTGTTGTTCTTTGTATGTTTTGTATCCTGTACCTTTGAAAAACTCACTTATTACTGTTAGTAGTTTTTTTTTTTTTGCTTGTTCTATTGAACTTTCCACATAGATGATCCTTTGTCTATAAACAAGGATAGTTCTACTTCTTCGTTCCAATCTAGATTCCCTTTATTTCCCATTTTGTCCTGATTTCTCTGGCTGAAGTCTAAATATATTGTGGAAAAGAAGTGGTGATGATAAACATCATTCTCCTACACTTGCTATTAAGAGGACAGGGGAATTTCCCTTCTATTCCTCGCCTGCTGAATTTATCACGAATACTGAATTTTGTCAATTTTTTCTATTGTCAATTGAAATAACCATATGATTTTTTTATTATCAATTTGTTAATATGTAAATTCTGTTCATTGGTTTTAGAATGTTAAAGCAACCTGCATTCTTGAGATCAACCCTACTCTGTCATGATGTAACTTCCTTTTTCATGTATTGTTGAATTCAATTTGCCAAAGAGTATTTTCAGAATTTTGGCATCTGTATTCCTGAGGGATACTGGTCTGTAATTTTCTTTTCTTATAATGTCTTTGTCTGCCTCTGGTAATCAGATTAATACCAGCTTCTATGAATGAGTTTCTGTGTCTTCCCTTTAGGTTTATGGAGCAGGTTATGTAGGGTTAGGTTGTTTGTTTGTTTGTTTTTCCTATCGTCCTTTCTTCCTTTTTTCTTTTCCTATCCTTTCCTTTCCCTTCATTCCTTCCTTCTTTACTTCTTGTTTTAGAATTCAGCTGTGATTGCTGTATGGGATTTGAGTTTTATTTTGGGGGAAGGCTTTAACTATATACACAATGTCCCTTATAGGACTATTCAGGTTATTTGTTTGTTTTTGAGTAAACTGTGATAGATTGCATAGGTTATGGATTTTTTTCAATGTCCTCAACATTGTCAAATTTATAGCCATATAATTATTCATAATAATTCCTTATTGTCCTGTTAATATCTATAGAATTTGTAGTCATATTTTGTCACAAATTTTGATAGTAGTAATTCTATTATTAGTATATTATATAGCAGTAGTGTTAGCATCTTTTTTTTTTTAATGGTTGGCCAATCTACCAAAGGTTTAATAGTTTTATTTTTTTAATATTTCATTTCATTTATTTATTTGAGAGAGAGAGAGAGACAGCATGAGCATGGTGGAGGGGCAGAAGGAAGAGAAGCAGACTCCTTACTGTCCAGGGAGCCTGACTCAGGGCTTGATCACAAAACCCACACATCATGACCTGAGCCAAAGGCAGACACTCAGGATCCCAAAAGATTGAGATTATTCCCTCCAAATTATCAGAGCACAATGCTTTGAAACTGGAACTCACCCACAAGAAAATTAATGGAAACTAATGAGAATGCAGACACATTGTTCTAAACCCATGCGATACAGCAAAGGCAGTCCTTAGTCCTAAGTCCAAAAGGGGAAATATATAGCCACCCAAGCCTCACTCAAAAGAAAAAAAAAAGTGAAAAACCCCAAATACACCAAATCTCTTTATACCTTAAAGAACTAGAAAATCAACCACAAATTAAGTCAAACCCACCTGTTGCCAGCTTTTTCCTGTGTGCCCCTTTGGTTGGTGCGGTGTGTGGCCAGGCCACACACTCTCTTCTTCATTTCAAGGACCACATGGGGAAGCCCATCTGCTCCCGTTCCTTCCAGAGTACCTCTCTGTTCTCATTCTTCTCTCCCCTGAGCTCTAGAGCTTGTGTATCTTAACAGAGATGAGATGGCTCCATCTGACATCTCACTCGTTCAACAAGTACTTTATTGGAACTTCTTATGTGCTGGTGGGGAAGAGCTATGGAATGCCCCTGAAAGTATTCTTTATTTTTTAAGTTTTGGGGGTTCAATTTAGTGATGCATCAGTTGGATATAATATGTGGTGCTCATTTCATCAAATGCCATCCATGATGCCCACAATTCAGTCACCCCATGTCCCAGCTTACCTCTTCTCCAGCAACCCTCAGTTTGTTCCCTAATGTTGAGTCTCTTATGGTTGGCCTCCCTCTCTATATGCATCTTTTTTTTTCTCCCTCTCCCCTATATTCATTGGTTTTGTTTCTTACAATATGCTTATGATAGAAATCATATGGTATTTGGCTTTCTGTGACTGACTTCTTTCCCTTAGCGTTAATACCCTCTGGTTCCATCCTCCTTCTTACAAATGACAAGGTGTCAATCTTTTGGTGACTGAGTAATATAACAAGGTATCTAGGTACCACCTCTTCATTATCCAGACTTGAAAAAGTTCTGCTTTTGCACCCAGCTGTTTATATTATTTTTTGGTATCTTCCTGAAACAGACTGCCCTCCCCTCCTTGGTATCGTCAGCTCTACTACACCTGATTCAAATCTCCATCCTCCTGCCTTCCCAATGGCGGTCATGTTTCTACTTGTATACTTTCAGAAAGTATATGATCACACCTTTGATTGATTTCTTGAGTGTACAGAATGATTTGAAAAGTATGAACTTGTATTTGAGGGAGGAGAGCAATGTAATTCTTCCCCCCAGAATTTCCTGATTGGCTGCTCGACATGAAGACTATGAACCCAGTGACAGGGTGTATTTTGTTGCCCCCCTTCTATGAGAGCTAATGGCCACTATGATATGGGCAAGCAGGTACTTCCTGGTGACACCACTTCATCTGCTCCAGGTTGACGTTTATTGTGGGAAGATGTCCTACACGTAATGCCTACCATTTTTTCCACGTATTATTTAAGCTTTGATGGACAAGCTGAGAGTAGCATTTTCTATGGACATGTGGTCTGACTTAAGTACAACTGTGACCTTTCATGGTGTCTAATGCTCCATATCTTTATTAATATCCACCTTAGTGTTCTAATTAATGGTGCCTCTGTGTGGCAGATTAACCTTTGCAGTGTTTGAATCTTTCAGCCTCACTATGCCCATCAGTCTAAATATAACTCAAATATTAATTTTTCCTCTTGAAGGACGTTTTGCCTCTTTTCCTTTTAAAACATGGTTTCCATGTGATGATATCAGTCAGGGGTGTCACTGAGAAAGCCATCAGTAATTGGCCAGCTGACCTGCCTGGTGATTGGTCACCAGTATGAGGCCAATCTGAGAAATCCCAGGTGATTGGCCAGCACACATTGGTGACACCACATGGTGGTGACATCACATGAAGAAGGCATTGTGATGTCCCAGGGCAGTTATAAAAGCTTGGCAACGGCCCAGGCTGCAGTGAGAAGAGAGATGGTGGTTCACTCACAGCTCTTCCTGCTGCTCTTCCTCGACTTCTATGTCCTGTTCCCTGTCCCTGCCCATGGCAAGCCCCCTGCCCACTCCACCTGCCCCGGGCCTCTCTCCAATATGCTACACACCACCTTCATGTTAGCACCTACTTTTGTGCCCCTCTGTGGTCCGGATAGTCCCCGAACCCGTACACGCTGACTCGCTGACCCATTTCGCACTCGCAGGCTGGCCCAGGCCCTCAGGGAGACATTCTCATTTGGCACGTGGGAGTGGGACACTGTCTACCGGAGTACCATGGATTCTCAGCCAGCTGGGCCCCACACCTCTCGGGTCACAGGCGTGTTCAGTACAGGAAAGCTGGTTCCACATCCTGAGGGAACACTGGACACACTACTACTCTGGAGCCCTCCAACCTGGCCCAGCACAGGGCACATGAATGCTCTGAACATCCAGCCGACCCAGATGTGCACAGTGTGTGGAATGTCTGGAGACACCAGGCAGAGAGGGAATTTTACAAAACAAGTAGGTACTGGGAAAAGGAATCACCACATCTCTGTATGCAGTGTTAGTCATTGCAACAGTGACCCTCCATCCATGGACTGTCTGAAACAAATCATCAGTGGACAAAATAATTCCCCAGAAACCTGGCTAACCTGGAGCCTACAGACCATCAATCCTCAAACACAGCCTAAGAAAGAGAAAGTCAGGCCTCAGAACAGAGCACCTGCCAAGATCCCAGAGACTGGGAGGCTTCTGATCCCATTTGAAACTGGGCCGATGAGTCACACAGACACTTGGTGGACAAGGAGCCTCCATACCTCAAGTTGGCCAGCCCAATGTAGCACAAGGCAAGTAAGCCCCGAGAACAGGTTTGCCAAGAGCCATGAAACCATGATTCCTGCATCCCAGCACTGTATCGGGAAAGCGACTCCACTCACCAGAAGCATGACCATGGGCCTTTGTACCCAGTGTACAAAAAATCAGCTCTCCCCTAGGCCAAGCAGGCACCTGGACAGCCCACTGACCAGGTGCTCTTGGACCAGGAGACCAACAACTGAGCTGTCTGACAAGCTAAGTAGGCACCTTGTCAGTGGGCTCCCCATGTACGCTTGGCCCTGGACCGCAACAACTCAGCTCTTTGCTTGGTCAAGCAAGCACCATGACCGTGGGTTCACTATGTGCCCATCGACTTGGAGAGCCACAGCTCAGCAGTCTGATAGACTGAGGAGACACCTTGACACTGAGCTCAACATGTGTTCTTTGTCCTTGAGACCAACAAATCAGCTCTTTGTATGGCCACAGAGGCAACTTGACAGCAGGCTCACCATGTGCCCATGGACCTGGAGACCAACAAGTGAGCTGTCTGGTAAGCCCAGCAGGCACCTTGAGAGTGGGCTCACCATGGGACCTTGGATACTGAGCCCAAGAAAAGAGCTCTCGGGTAGGCCAAGCAGACAACTGGACTTGAGGCTCACCGTGTGCCCTTGGATCTGGCAACCAACAACACCTCTCATTGCTTGGACAAGCAGGCACCATGACAATGGGCTCACCATGTGCCCTTGGACCTGGAGACCAACAACACATCTCATTGCTTGGCCAAGCAGGCACCAGGACAGTGGGCTCACCATGTGCCCTTGGACCTGGAGACCAACAATGCAGCTCCATGATAAGCCAAGCAGGCTACTTCAAAGCTGGATCACCATGGGCCCATGGACCTGGAAACCACAACATCAGGTCTCTACTAGGCCAAGCATGCACCTGGACAGCTGGCTCACTATGTGCCCATGGACATGGAGACCAACAAGTGAGCTGTCTGGTAAGCCCAGCAGGCAACTTGAGAGTGGGCTCACCATGGGCCCTTGGATACTGAGCCCAAGAAAAGAGCTCTCGGTTAGGCCAAGCAGACAACTGGACTTGATGCTCACCATGTGCCCTTGGACTTGGCAGCCAACAACGCCTCTCATTGCTTGGCCAAGCAGGCACCAAGACAATGTGCTCACCATGTGCCCTTGGACCTGGAGACCAGCAATGCAGCTCCATGATAAGCCAAGTAGGCTACTTCAAAGCTAGATCACCATGGGCCCATGGACCTGGAAACCACAACATCACGTCTCTACTAGGCCAAGCATGCACCTGGACATCTGACTCACTATGTGCTCATGGACATGGAGACCAACAATTGAGGTATCTGGTAAGCCCAGCAGGCACCTTGAGAGTCGGCTCACCATGGGTCCTTGGATACTGAGCCCAAGAAAAGAGTTCATGGCTAGACCAAGCAGACAACTGGACTTGAGGCTCACCATGTGTCCTTGGACCTGGCAACCAACAACGCCTCTCATTGCTTGGCCAAGCAGGCACCATGACAATGGGCTCACCATGTGCCCTTGGACCTGTCAACCAACTACACATCTCATTGCTTGGCCAAGCAGGCACCAGGACAGTGGGCTCACCATGTGCCCTTGGACCTGGAGACCAACAATACAGCTCCATGATAAGCCAAGCAGGCTACTTCAAAGCTGGATCACCATGGGCCCATGGACCTGGAAACCACAACACCAGGTCTCTACTAGGCCAAGCATGCACCTGGACAGCTGGCTCACTATGTGCCCATGGACATGGAGACCAACAAGTGAGCTGTCTGGTAAGCCCAGCAGGCACCTTGAGAGTGGGCTCACCATGGGCCCTTGGATACTGAGCCGAAAAGAGCTCTCGGCTAGGCCAAGCAGACAACTGGACTTGAGGCTCACCATGTGTCCTTGGACCTGTCAACCAACTACACATCTCATTGCTTGGCCAAGCAGGCACCAGGACAGTGGGCTCACCATGTGCCCTTGGACCTGGAGACCAACAATGCAGCTCCATGATAAGCCAAGTAGGCTACTTCAAAGCTGGACCACCATGGGCCCATGGACCTGGAAACCACAACATCAGGTCTCTACTAGGCCAAGCATGCACCTGGACAGCTGGCTCACTATGTACCCATGGACATGGAGACCAACAAAGGACCTCTGGGTAAGCCAAGCAGACCCCTAGACATGTGGCTGACCATGTGCCCTAGAACCCTGAGACCAACAACTCAGCTCTTTGCCTGGCCAAGGGGGCACCTTGACAAAAGGTTTACCGAGTGCCCTTGGACCTGGAGACCAAAAATGGAGCTGTCTGGTGGCTTATGCAGGCACCGGGATAGTGGGCTAAATGCGTTCCCTTGGACCTTGAGCCAAAGCAATGAGATCTGGGCTAGGACAAGCAGACACCTAGATAGGAGGCTCACCCTGTACCCCTGGACTGGGAGACCAGCAACTCAGCTCTTGGCTTGGCCAAGTGGCCACCTTGGCAACAGGCTTCCCATGTGTCCTTGGACCTGGAAAACAAGAACTGTGCTGTCTAATGGGATAAGAAGGCATTTTAACTGTCATTATGCCTGGTGCCCTTCAACCTGGAGAGCGACAATCCACCTCTGTGACCAGCCAAGGAGGCAGCTTTACAGCTGGCTCACCATGGGCCCATGGACATGGAAACCACAAAATCAGGTCTGTACGAGGCCAAGAAGGCACCTGGACAGCAGGCTCACCACGTGCCCTTGGACCTGGAGACCAACAAAAGAGTTCTGCACGAGGTCAAGAACGCACCAGGACAGCGAGTTCAGCATGTTTCCATGGACACAGATCTTTCCTTCTCCCCAGAGGACAGGGCACTCAAACACTGGGCTTTCCAGCTGGCGGCAGATTAGGAGACCTGCAAACCTGATCAGCATTTCGCCGATTTGTCCAATGCAGCCATGGAGACCTGGGAGCCTCCAAACCATGAGCCCTCCATCCCAGGACAGCACGGGACTAAGAAGCCACTGGCACACCAACTTGACCCCAAATCTACGACTGCATGCTTTTCACCTCTGCAGGGAAGGGAGCATTCGAGTCTCTTCTCACTTTCAATGTACTTCAGCCTAAGGTCCTTGTGGCCTGCTATCTCTGCATTATTCATTTTGTGGGGAGGTCTCCTCCTGATGAGAAAACTATGCCATGCCGTAGAAGGTGAATCAGGCCAGTGGTTTCAACACTTTGTTTTCGAATTCATGGCAGGAAATGAAGAGGGGCAATGGGAGGAAGTAGTGCAGGAGACCCAGGCACTGAACTATGTGGAGTCATTGGCAGAAATCCTCCAGTTGAAGGAGCAGTGTTCCATCCTCAAGGGAGAAGTGCAGGCCTTAAGGCAAGAAGCCAAGCAGTGCACTGAGACGCTGGCCCAGCTCCATGAGGTGGAGAGCTTCTTTATTCAAATGAAGGTCTTCCTCGATGTTTCTGCCTTACGCGCAGTGCCCAAGGGTTAGTGTTTGTGCACCTACCCACTATGGCATTGAAGGGGAGTTGGAAAATAGGTGTTCGTCTCCCCAATTGATGGTATGTTGTGAATTTAAATATTAGGCAAATAAACCGTTTAAAATAAAAAATTTAAAAGAAAAACAACCAAAATTGATGATTTCTAAATAACTGGTTTACAGAAAGCAAACCCTGGGTGATTATAAAGGGCAGCCTGTCTTACAGTCACTACTATCCCTTATGATCCATTGCATTCTTCTGAGGTTGGGGTGTCCATGGCTCTGAGAATATGTCGATTAAGTATGCAGAGTTGACATTGAGCACAACCTGCCTGTCTTCATCAACACGTTCAGACACACTGAACTCTAGAAGCAAAGCAGAGGACCTAAGTTCAGCAGCATTCTGATCGGAAGGAATAGAGAATCTGTGTGTCTGTTCACAGGTATTTCTGCCTAAAGCATTGGCAGAGACCATTTTTGTCAGATTTTTGCTAAGTGGGAGGTTGGCCCCTGATGTTATGGCTTCAGATTGTTGCCAGGAAAACAGCTGTTGGTTGGGGACAGATTCGTCTATGATGCAGTCCTTGGAAGAACAAGTGTGACAAGACCAGGCAGGAAGGGTAGAGTGACTCCAGAGGTGGGGGACGATGCCCTGTCTCTGGGTGAATAGGTTTGGGGTCAGAGCAGGAGGCAGAATGGTGGCCAGGCTGGTGGGCTCCATTCTGACCAAAAGGCACTGCAGGAATTGGGGGGACATGTGGGATTCACTTTGGGTGCTTTAGGTTTGCCCAGAGTAAGGCGCAGTGGGACAGAGGTGGGAACAGGGGCACCTTGGAGACTCTAGGGTCTGCTTGGGTATGAGGAATGGGGCCACTCCAGAGAGTCAGTGCTGATCTTCTGATAAATTGGACATTGGGTGTCAGAATGGAGTTGGAAAGTGAGATTCCTGGCTGACTCCTCCTGGGCTATGCTCCATCTTAGCTCCAGGGATGTGGAGTGGGAATGCAGGTGGGGTGCCACTAGCGTAATCTGGCATCTACATTTGACACCAACTGAGATTGTAGGGGAAATGCCTAGAGCTGTGTCTCCTGGGCTGACCTCCGTAATGATAGTGTGCTCATAGCAACTGGGCATACACAGAAGGGAACCATGAGGAAGTTTCCTTTGGGGCTATATTGAACTTCAAGGGAACTTGGAAAGTGGGAGACTTGCAATCATAAGATGGATGATGTCTGGGCTGATTGGAGGGGCTGCTTCCAGGAGCCTGGGTGGATGCTAGTTGAGTCCAGATCACTTAAATGTAAGGCAGGTATGGGTTGCTTATGTGATGCTAGCCCTCAGAAACTCCTGTGATTAGCTGCTCAGATCATGCTCACTGAACCAATGGTTCCACAAACATCAGGCCCCTGGGTGGGCTGGCACCCAAGAGCTGCTCACCTCTTCAGTCCCTCTTCCTTCATATGGAAAATGAGGGTAACTTTCGTAGGAGGAGATTGCGTGAGCAGGAGGCAGGAGAAGTCTGGTTTGGGGAGGGAATCTACAAGGGCAGGGACAGAGGCAGTCTAGAGGAGGGAGGGAAGATTGCATGGTAGACAGTGAGCTGGGGCCTTTTCCTGGCCTTTTCTCCCCAAAGGCAAAATATCACCTTTGGGAAGGTAGTTCGTGAGATGACTCTGTCCCATAACCAACCTTCGCTGCCCCTATGGGCTACAGGAAATCACAGGACAGCATCTGCCAAGTCACAGGCCAGCACCAGACCCACCCTGACTCCTTCACTGTTGCTTGACAGCCACACCTTATGGTTCTGGGGCCTTCAGGGACATTTCCAACGCCAGTGAGCCAGGGTGGCACTACTAGGCTTAGGGATATGCTGACAGGTAGAGCACTACTACATATAGGATGAGGGAGGTAGAGAGGTAGATTTCTAGATGACCAGAAGCCACAGGTATTTCAGAAGGTCCCTTCACAGAGGCAATCTTCACTCATTTTGGCTGCTTCCATTCTTTTCAGCAGTTACAAATGAATCTGAAATGAACCATTGTGCACTGTGTTTCATGGCATCTCAAATTTTCATTCTCTGGGTTCAGGAAAGTGCTTGCTAGGTTACATGGTTTAGGTTTTGTTTCTTTAGAACCCATCACATGTTCTTACCAGAACGGCTCTTCCATTGACCTTCCCACCTTCAGTGTAGGAGAGCTGGCTCTTTCCAACATTTGATATTTGTACTGTGTTTTATATTAGCCAGCTAACCTAAAAGGCGGGTAGTACTGGTAAGTCCGTCAGGTTTTCAGTGGCATTTTTCTTATGGCTAGAGAGGTTGAACTTTTTTTTTCCCTTAGCTTTATGTGATATCTGCATGTTCTTTTTGGTATAATGGCTGGCCACATACTTCTGTCCATTTTCTCTTTAGATAGTTTGTTTTTTTTCCTATTAAACACTGAGAGTTCTTTACATGCACTCCATAGAAATTCTTTGTCAGATATGTGGTTTGCCAATATGTTCACCTGGTCTATAACTTGTATTTTTGTGACCCTAATAAGAACAAAGTTCTTAGTAGCATAAAAGTTTTCGATATTGGTAAAGTCCTGTCTATCAAATGTTTTCTTTTATGCAGTGTGCTTTTAGGGCCAGACAGAGATCACCAGTGGGCAGAGAGGCAGGCGGGGGGGTGGGGGGGTGGAAGCAGGTCCCCTGCTGAGGAGAGAGCCCGATGTGGGGCTCGATCCCAGGACCCTGGGATCATGACCTGATCCAAAGGCAGAGGCTTAACCATTGAGCCACCCAGGCGCCTCCTTTTTGGTGTTCTACATGCAGCATCATGTCTTCTCATGAGGACAGAAGTGTAAATATGTTAATTCCTTCATTGCTGACTTGGTCGCCTCTTATTTCCTTTTGTTGTCTGATTGTTGATGATAGGATTTCCGGTACAATGTGGAACAGCAGTGTTGAGAGTGGACAGTCCCTTTGTGTTCCTGACCTTAGTGGAAAAGTTCCAAGTGTTTTCTCATTGAAAATGATATCCCCTCTCAGCCTTTCCTCTGTGACACAGGATATTGAGGTGTTTTCCCTCTATTCCGACACACAGTGGGATCTTTTCAAGAAAGATGGTGTGTGTTTTTTTCATGTGCCATTTCAGCATCCGTGGAGAGGATCACATGGTTGTTCTTTCTTATGTTAATGTGGTGTATCACGTGGATCGGCGTGCAGATATTGAAACACTTCTGCAGAAGTGCAGGAATTAAACCCCCTTGGTCCTGTTGAAGAATGCTTCTAATGTACTCTTGGATCATCTTGGCTAGTATCTTTGTGAGAAGTTCTACACCCATATTCATCAGGCATATTGGCCTATAATGCTCCTTTCTGGTGGAGTATTCATCTGCATTGGGGATCCAGGTTATGCTGGCCTCTTAGAATGACTTTGGAAGGTGTGTTGGCACAAAATTGGTCATCATATTCTCTTACATTTTTTTCTATTTCTTTGGGGTTGGTTGTGATCTCTTTTCCTCCATTCCTGATTATGGTTTCTCAATCTTGTTAGTTCTTTCAAGGAACCAGCTCTTTGTTTCAGTGATCTATATTTTTAACTTCTGTATGTTGTGTAGTACTTTAATCTTTTTTTTTTTAAGATTTACTTATTTATTTGACAGGCAGAGATCACAAGCAGGCAGAGAGGCAGGCAGAGAGAGAGGAGGAAGCAGGCCCCCTGCCAAGCAGAGAGCCCGACATGGAGCTCCATCCCAGGACCCTGGGATCATGACCTGAGCCAAGGCAGAGGCTTTAACCCACTGAGCCACCCAGGCGCCCCTAGTGCTTTCATCTTTATCATTTCTCTCCACCTGCTGGATTTTGGCTTTCTTTGCTGTCATTTTTCCTGCTCCTTTATGTTACATTTTGTATTTCAGACTTGTTTTGTTTCTAAAAGAAGGCCTGTCCTGCTGTATACTTCCCTCTTAAGACACACTTTGCTGCACCCAAAAGCTTTTGCACTGTCGTGGTTTTACTTTTCCTTTCCTTCCAAGTATTTCAAATAGTCTTCTTAATTTCCTGGTTCTCCCATTCACTCTTTGGTAAGACGTTCTATGGCTTCCATGTATTTGTGGCCTTTCTACATGTTTCTTTTTGGTTGACTTCAGGTATCTATGCCATGTGGTCTGAAAAATGCATGGGTATGAAATCAATCTTTGTGAACCAGAGGAGAACTGAGTTTTGAATTGGTACATGATCTATTCTGGAGAACATTCCTTGTGCACTCAAGAAAGAGGTATACTCCTTTGCTTTAGGGTGAAATGCTCTGGACATCTCTTTGAAGTTCATCAGGTCCAATGTGTCACTTAAAGCCCTTTGTTGCCTTGGTGATCTGCTTAGACAACATGTCCCTTGCTGTGGGTGGGGTGTTAAAGTACCCCACTATCCTTGAATTACTATCAATGTGTGCCTTCATTTAGTGATTAATCAGTTTATATTTTGGTTTCTCTAAAGATAGGGGCATCAGCAATGGCAATTGAAACATCTTCTTATTTCATAGACACCTTTATTATTATAGAGGGTCTTCCTTTAACTCTCACTACAGTTTTGGCTTTACGGGTGACTACTCCAGTGGTCTCTTGATGTCCACTACCATTACAAATAGTTCCTCAACTCTCATGTTGAATCTGGAAGTGTCTTTTGTCTAAAACGAGTCTCTTGTGCAGACCACATCAATGGGCCTTCTTCTCTTTTTTGTAAAGTTTTTATGTATTTATTTGCCAGACATAGATCACAAGTAGGCAGAGAGGCAGGCAGAGAAAGAGAGGGGGTTTGGGGAAACAGGCCTTCTGCCCAGCAGAGAGCCCAACCTGAGGCTCGATCCCAGGACCTGGGGATCATGTCCTGAGCTGAAGGCAGAAGGTATAGCCACCTGAGCCTCCCAGGCGTCTCTCAGTGAGTCTTCTTGTTTCATTTTGGTTTGTTTCATTCCATTCTGATACCCTATGTCTTTCAGTAGTTGCATTTTACCTGTTTACATTCTGAGTAATTATTGAAAGATATGAAGTTAGTGCCTTTTAGAATGTGTAATGTCACTGTTTCTGTACCTCGTCTGTGTTCTCTCTCTCTCTCTTTTTTGATATGGCTCCCTGTCTCTGGACTCAAAGGATTTCCTTTAATGCTTCTTGCAGTGAGGGTTTATTGTTCAGAAATTCCTTTCATTTTTGTTTGTCCTAGACGCTCTCTACCCCTCCTTTCACTTTGAAAGATAGCCTTGGGGTATACACTTATTTGTGGCTGCATATTCTTTTCCTCCATTTAGTACATTGCCTATACCCTACCTGTCCTTTCTAGCCTGGTAAGTCTCTGTGGACAGGTCTTCTGCCAGCCTCATGTGCCTACCCTTAGGGGTGAAGAAACTCTTGGCCCAAGTTTCTTTCAGGATTTTCTAGTTGCCTTTGAATTTCACACTTCAGGATTATATTTTTATACATTGACATACTTTTACTGATTTTGAGGGGTATTCTCTGTGCCTCCTGGACTTGTTTCCTTCCCCATATTTGGGAGATTCTCAACTCACTACAATTTGTTGAAATAAACCTTCTGCTCTTTTCTCCTGACCCTCATCTTCTGGGACCCCTCTAATAATAAGGATATCATTTCAGTTTATGGAATTCCCAAGCACTCGAAGTCTCCCTTCGTGACCCAGTAGCTTTGTTTCTCTCATTTTTTCAGCATTTTGATCCATCCTTTGATCTTCTATAATCACTGATTCATACTTCTCCCTCATTCATCCCCTTTGTATAGCCTCCACTTGAACTATATCTCAGTAATAGCATTTTTAAGGCGGACCTGAGTAGATATTAGTTCTTTTATGTCTATAGTGAGGGTTTGTTTCTCTTGGGCCTTCTATGCTTGTTTCAAGCCCAGTTACTATCTTCATAATCATTGGTTTTAATTCTAGTGCAGAGATCTTACTTATATCCATATTGATGCAATCCCTGGGAGTGGGGACTGCCTCCTGGACATTCTTTTGGGGTGAATTTCTCCATCTCCTCATTTCGCCCAGAAAATAATTATGAAAGCAAAATCAGCCATGACAGACAGAGCAGAAAAAACAGGAATAACAAAAAATGGAAAACAAAATAAACAACAAAGAATACAAAAAAACTGGACCCAGTACGTGTTTTGGACTGTTCATGAAAAGAAACTAGATGCCAAAATAAGGAGAAAAAGAAACAGAAAGAAAGAAAAAAAGAAAATCTTAGAAATATAAAACAATTTAATGAAAAGGACTAGAAAAAGATATACATGTACATAACTTATATGTAAAAATAAACATCAAAAATAATAAAAAGTTTAAAAAGAAAAAAAAGTAAAGCACTAAAGAATACAAATAGATCTTTTCAAATGCACTTGCTATCTCAATTCAGAAGACCTTGTGTTTATTCTCTCTTCTCTTATTGATTTGTTCTAATACATTGATTGATTTGTGAATGTCGACCCACCCTTGTGTCCCAGGGAAAAATCCCACGTGTTCATGGTGGATAATGTTTTTCTGTGCTCTTTGATCCTATTAGATAGGATCTTGTTGAGAACCGTGGTCTTCATTTCATCAGGACTATTGGTCTGAAATTCTCGTTTTGGATGGCATCTTTGCCTGGTTGCAGATCAGGATAATGTGGGCTTCATAGGAAGATTCTAGAGGTTTTCAGCATTCATTCCTGATTAAAACGCATCAAAGTACAGAAATAAAGGGACCATTCCTCAACTTCATAAAATCTGTCTATGAAAAACCCATAGCAAATAATCATTCTCAATGGGGAAAAGCTGACAGTCTTTCCTTTGAGATCAGGAACATGAAAAGGATGTCCACTCTCGCCAATTTTGATCAATATGATATTTTCCTCTGTGACCTTACAATCCCTTTTTTTTTTTACTTTCCCATATTAAACACCCCGCAGCCCTGCCCTTATACCTAGTTTTATGTAGGTGTATCTCATTAAATTGGGAGCTCTTTAAAGGCAGGAAAACCTTAATGACATTGTATGTCCAGTCCTGACCTTACTTCATTCACGTAGATTTGCACATTCATGGAATTTGTATTATTAGGGGCTCGATAAATAAAATGTTGAACTGAATTTAATGCCCTACTTGCCCATCAGCTACCACTTCCTACTGGGAGTATCTAGATTGAGCAAAGCAGGATAGCTCGCACAAGTGCGAATCTGGAGTAGATTCTAGTCAGAGTTTAGGATACAGCTGAAGCAGTAAACCGCAAGATTGGAGGAATTGTGTCTCTCATGGCCTTCTGGACAGGCTGAGGGTATACAGTCAAATTCAAACATTTGAGCCATGTTTCTGATACCAGTAATGGTCTTCTTACCTAGATGTCCCCCAAGAAGATTCTTTCAATGATTCTATTTGCCAAAACTTATTTCTCTACTTCTGGGCCCAGGGTGTTATCTCTTTAAGAAAACTGAACTCCAATGGGTAGGAAAAGAGAGATTAGAAATGACTTTAGAAGTGATAAGTGAATTTGTATCTTCCCCTTAATACTTATTTTTATATTACACATTTTAAAGAAAGATATCCACCCTTTATTTCTGACAGGTGGATTAGGAGATAATGTATTGGATACAATATTTGACAACTTCAAAAGACTATGCCACATGAAGCTATTCTTCTAACAATAAAAATGCAGCCAGCTTCAGTTGCCTCTGTCCATGTCTTTTTTTTAATATATATTTTATTTATTTGACAGAGAGAAATCACAACTAGGCAGAGAGTCAGGCAGAGAGAGAGGAGGAATCAGGCTCCCCATGGAGCAGAGAGCTCGATGTGGGGCTCGATCCCAGGACCCTGAGATCATGACCTGAGCCGAAGGCAGAGGCTTTAACCCACTGAGCCACCCAGGCGCCCTCTGTCCATGTCTTTTAATGCAAGGAATTTGTAAACTTGGATTCATATCCTGGAGCCAGCTCCTAAGTCCAGCTGTCAGGAATGTCATAATTGAGTCATTGTGTTTGGGGGGAACCATCCTCCCATCCCCAGAAACTCCTCTCCAGTGCTCCATTAGTTGGACCTTTGCCTGCCTCATATCAATTATGCTCTTGAGCATAGGAAAAATATAAACCACGTTTATACCCACTGGGGATGAACAGTTAATTCTGCATTGTGCTCCAGAAAGAAAGAGAAAGAAAGGATAAAAGGGTGTGAGAAAAGTCCAGAAGTAGGTATTAATCCCAATAATTGAAAATTCTCTCAATACAGTGGTTAGTTGTACAGAATCTACTAAGAATATAGCATTATATAAGGGGTCAAATGAATATTAACCTTAATATCACCAGGTCCTTATGTCTAGACATATACAAGCTTGCTGAGGAGTAAAAAGTTGTACCCATAACATTGTTAGAAGTCCATCATTAAGTGCCAAATGCATCAAGTCGCAAGAAATGCAATAGAAGGTAAAAGAAGGGATCCGGAAAGATAGATAGTCACAAAGAAGTTCATGGGGATAGGACCTCATTATATGTGTTTTGTGCCGTAGAATTACGATGGCTCCAACTTATTTACCTACCCTCTTTCCTTTAGTTGGGATTTGTCCTTTTTTAATTTTTCCCATTTTGTTACATTTCTATTTTTTATGCCAACTTAAATCTTTTTGTTTCGTTTTTGATAAAAGGGTAAAGAAATGGAAGGAAAGAAAGAGGGAGGGGAGAATGGCAAGTATCTCCATTAACCCTTGGAGCTTACTATGCTCTAAGCTATGTAGTCCTGAGACATACTATTATGTAGACACTACATAATTCTCAGCTCTACCACTCATAGACATGTGACCTTGGACAAGTTGTTTCTTGAAAAAAAAAAAAAAAAACCTTGAAAGGAAAGTTTGGAAGTACTTTCTATACTGAGATTTTGAAAGTTTTGGTATATTGCTTTCCTGTGCCCCTTATTTCATAAACCACATACTGAGGCCTCAGGTTCCTCCTCTATATAATGGAAATTAAAAATAAAAACTTTCTTCAATAGGTTTTTGGGAGAAAAAAGTGAGTGAATTGCATTAAAATGCTCCGGGAAGCCTCTACACATAATTATTCATTAGTCATTCAACAGCTATTTCCTGAATAGTTGCTATATTCCAAGAATGGAGCTAAATCCTGGGAATATATAAATAAAGAATTTATAGTCCCTATGTTCAAATATTTCATAGTCTAATGGAAAAACACTAAGCAAATCATTTTAATATAGCTTGGTATTTGATAAGTGAGGAGTTTGTACAAGCATATCTTCATGATATACTTTTCTAGCAGAGCATACGAATGCCTTCACTTTTTACTAGCTATATCAAACCACTGGCTAAAATTCAACTTGTGGTCAACTAAAATGTACAGATTTCGTCCTAGGAACCACTGATTATTGGTATAACACGTAATCAAATTTATATATATATATATATATATATATATATATATATATATATATAACTGCATTATATCTCATCTGCTTTAAGCACATTGTTTTAACTTTTCAGGATGGTTTGAAATCTAAGTGTCCTTGTGGACCCTAGCTCCCCCCAACAAGGTTTGCCTCTTCTGTAGATTCAACAAGCATGCCTTCTACATCTTTTCTAGGTTTACTGAAGAGGAGAGTCATGAACAGGAACTCATAGCACCATGAAAGACACCCTTTTATGTAAATACCTAGTTATTAGTTACCCTTTTGAAATGGAACCAACTCTAAATTTTACCTCCCTGTGCTATCAGTCAATCCATGTTTTTCAGTTTTGCTCACCAAAATATTTCACTGAGGAGTCATGTTAGGTAAGAAGGAACCAGGGTGTTTTCTTAAAATTAAGGTATATTCTCTGTACAGTACTCCCTGGTCTACAATGAAGGAACATAAACCCTTTTTTATGGTTCATTCTGCCTCCTGACAATCACAATTTTCTTTTCTAGTTTTAAAATGCCTAGTGATTATCCCACCTCTCCAACTCCGCATCCCTCCCCTTCCTACCTCCTAAATTGTGAGCTCTTCTAGGTCAGGACCACATAACTTTTTGTCCATAGTGCTTAGCGTAATTCCTGACATGGAACAGATAATCAACAAATAGTTGTTGAATAAATGAGTGAAACCATCTGCCCTCTTTGGTTTTGGTACAAGTTATATCCAGGATAATTCTTTGTTTAATTGCAATAATTACTCCATGCCCAGTATGTGATCACATTTTGGAATTTATTAAGTTATGGGTTATTAATAATAATACTAAATACTACTTTTAATAATAATAATTTCAGACATTAACTTAAGAATGATGGTGAAATGTTAATGGATAACAAATGAAAAAATAGAGTGCAATTCCTGTTTTACTTCTTCCTTTTCAGGCAAAATTATCTCTCTATTGAAAAAGAATGAATAAAATGGGTGAGGGAGATATAGAGATTGTAAGAAATCATCGGCCATTCCCAGTGAGTTCAAGTTCCCCAGTGGACTAAAACCAGGGGACTCAGAAATCTTGCAGGCAAAATCATTGTATCAATACTAGTGAACTCTAAAGTAGAGATGGATCTTAGCAGATAGAAGAAGTAAAGGTAAATAGAACTCTAATTTTCTAAAGGGGAAAGAAAGTGGATTGGTATTTTATTCATTCAATCTCTTTCTTTGGTATTTTATTTAATTTATTCTCTTTGTCCAGATTTGGTCATTATGATTATAAAGGTCATTTAATATTATAAAATGAGTTGGGAACTTTTTTCGATTGTTTTTTACTGTTGTTTTTGATCCTCCCCCCTGCACTCTCTTTGCCTCTGTCTCTGTCAAAGAAATATATAACTCTTTAAAGATGTTAATTCACTATATTGTACACCTGAAACTAATGTAATACTATGATCCTAGCTATCCTGAAATTTAAAAAAAAGTGCTAAATGTTCTAGGAAAAATTAAATAAGAACTAAATAAAGGTAAAGATACACCATGTTCATGGTTGGAAAGAATAGAGACTATGAAAAGATCAATTCTAAACTCCTTAATTGATCTATATGTCCGATGCAGTCTTAATTAAAATCAAAGGAGAGGTTATTGGTTTTTTCAAAAATTAAAAGCTAATTCTCAAATTTTGAGGAAATTCAAAAGACTTTTGAATAGCTAATACAATCTTGAAAATTGGGCACCTGGGTGGCTCAGTTGCTTAGGCCTCCAAATCTTGGTTTCAGCTTGCATCATGATCTCATGATTCACAGGACTGCATCCTGTGTTGGACTCCCCACTCAATGGGAGCGTTCCTCCCTGCTATTCCTCCTCCTACTTGCATTCTCTCTCTCTCTCTCTCTCTCTCTCTCTCTCTCTCTCTCTATCTCTCTTTCCCTCAGTGTTTTTTCCTTAGTGTTTTTTTGGAAACACTAATCTTGGAATTAGTCAGAATGAAAAATTTATCCATAAGACTTTAAAATTTCCTATAAAGGTGGAGTAATCAAGATAGTGTTCTGTTGACATAAAGATGGAGACATAGATCAATGTAACCAATTAAAGAATGAAGAAATAGGGCCACATACACATAATAATTGATTTAAGCAACAATATTAAAAAAGAGTTAAAAAGTAGTTAAAAAG
This sequence comes from Meles meles, assembly GCF_922984935.1. NCBI lineage: Eukaryota > Metazoa > Chordata > Mammalia > Carnivora > Mustelidae > Meles > Meles meles. The sequence continues at coordinate 233,693 of NW_025721214.1, read as the reverse complement.
AGGGAAATTTTTCACACAATTGGATATATAGATAGATAGATAGATCTAGATATATCTATATATAGATCTAGATATCTATCTATATATCTATATCTATCTATAGAGATAGATATCTATATATCTATATCTATATCTGTATCTATATCTATCTATCTATCATCTATCTATCTATCTATACATTTAAATTACCCTCAGTTCCTCCATCTTATACCATATACGTAATTAATTTCAGGGATGCCTGGGTGGCTCGGTCAGCTGAGTGTCTGACTCTTGGTTTCATCTCAGGTTGTAAGCTCTGTGTCTAGATTTTTTTCCTTTGGTGGGGGCCAGAGGGAGTCTAGTTGTTCCAACACTGTTACTAAAGAAACTATCTTTGCTCCAGTATATTGCCTTTGCAATTTGATCAAAGATCAGTTTGCTGTATTCATGAGGGTCTATTTCTGGGATCTGTATTCTGTCCCATCAATGTATTTTTATTTATCAATATTACCCTCTCTTGATTACTGAATCTTTACAGTAAGTCTTGAAATCAGGTAACATCAGTCCTCCAACTTTATTCTTCACCTTCGGTATTGTGTTGGGTCTTCTGGTTCTTTTGCCTCTCTATGTAAACTTTAGAATAAGCTTATCAAAATTCATAAAATAACTTGCTGGGATTTTGATTGGGATTGTACTGAATCCATAGATAAATTTGGGGATAATTGACACCTTGACAATATTAAGTCTTCCTATAAACTAATAAGGAATATCACTTCATTTGGTTAGCTCCACTTTAATATCACTTATCAAAATTTTACAGTTTTCCTCATATGGATCTTGTGTATATATATATATTTAATGTTAGAATTCTACTATGTATGTCATTTTATTTCTTTTTTTTTCTTTTTTCTTTTTTTAATTACTTTATTTATTTTCAGCTTAAGAGTACTCATTGTTTTTACACCACACCCAGTGCTCCATGCTATATATGCCCTCTCTGTTACCCTCCACCTGGTTCCCCAACCTCCCACCCCCCGCCCCTTCAAAACCCTCGGGTTGCTTTTCAGAATCCATAGTCTCTCATGGTTCATCTCCCCTTCCAATTTCCCACAACTCCCTTCTCCTCTCCATCTCCCCATGTCCTCCATGTTCTTTGTTATGCTCCACAAATAAGTGAGACCATATGATACTTGACTCTCTCTGCTTGACTTATTTCAGTCAGCATAATCTCTTCCAGTCCCACCCATGTTGCTACAAAAGTTGGGTATTCATCCTTTCTGATGGAGGCATAATACTCCCTCGTGTATATGTACCACATCTTCCTTATCCATTCGTCCATTGAAGGGCATCTTGGTTCTTTCCACAGTTTGGCGACCGTGGCCATTGCTGCTATGAACTTTGGGGTACAGATGGCTCTTCTTTTCACTACATCTGTATCTTTGGGGTAAATACCCAGCAGTGCAATTTCAGGGTTATAGGGAAGCTCTATTTTTAATTTCTTGAGGAATCTCCACACTGTTCTCCAGAGTGGCTGCATATACCTAAGTATTTCATTTTTCTTTGGATGGTAATGGAAATGTTACTGTGTTTCTAGTTTCAAATTTCACATGTTCATTGTTGGGACATAAGAAATCAATTGACTTTTGTACATTAACTGTGTATTGTACACCCTTGCTGTAATAACTTATTGGGTCCACAAGTTAGCTGACTGATTTTTTTTTCAATACTCTGCATAGACGATTGTGCCACTTGAAAAGAAAGAGAGAGAAAGAAGGAAAAATTATGTCTTCCTTCCAATTTGTATACCTTTTTTCTTTTCTGCCTGAACGCATTAGCAAAACTTCCAGTATAATGTTGAAAATGTGTGGTGAGATGGAACATCCTTGTCTTTTATGTGATCTTAGTGGGACCTCTGAGTTTCTCACCATTAATGTTTATATTAACTGTATTTTTGTGTGGATATGCATATATGAATATATATATGCTTATGCATATGCCATAGATATAGCATATGCATAGGCATACATAACTGTACATCACTACTATTATTTTTTTAACAAACTGTTATGCCAGATTAGTTAAAAGTAAGTAAAAAGATTTTATTTTATCTTCACTTCTTCTGTTTTGATTTTTTTCCTTTCTCTATGTAGCTCTGAGTTTCTGATCAGCATTATATTCTTTCTGTCTAAAGAATTTCTTTTAACATTTCTTGTAAGGCAGGTCCTTCACTTTTTAATAAAATATTTTCAGGGTGCACAATTCTATGTTGGCATTTTCTTTTCTCTCAATACCTTAAATATTCCACTCCACTGTCTCCAGAGTAGCATGGTTCCTGAGAAATCACATGTAATTATCTTGGCTTTGCTTTAAGTAAGGTGTCTTTTTCCTCTGGCTTCATTTTCTATTTTTTCTCCATCTTTTATGTTCTGTGATTTGAGAAGGATACACTTAGGTATAGTCTGTTGGTATTTATCTTCCTTGTTGATGGATCTGTGGTTTCATGTCTGTCATTATTTTGGGGCAATTCTGTGATTATTGTTTCAAACATTTCTTCTGTTCCATTCTATTTTTGTTCTCCTTCCCTCTGGGTTTTCTGATGCGTATCTTCATTATGTGTATGTTACACTTTTACAGTTGTCCCACAGTCCTTAGAAACTACATTCTTCTTCAGCCACTGTTCTCTTTCCTTATTGATTTTCAGGTATTCTGTTAATATATCCTCTAAGAGTGTTTTTCCTCAGCCATGCCTAATCTACTAATGAGCCCATCAAAGACATCCTTTCTGTTTTTTGTTTGTTTGTTTGTTTGTTTTTTGTTTGTTTGTTTGTTTGTTTGCCTCTAGCATTTCTTTTGGTTCTTTCTTAGGATTTCCATCTTTTGGCTTACATTGTCCATCTATTCATGCATTGTCTGCTTTATCCAGTAGAGCTGTTCCTAAATAACTCATAGATGTTTTAAATTCCCCGGCTGATAATTCAATGCCCCTACCATGTCTGGATGTGATACAAACTCTGTGTCTCCAGGTTGTGTGTGTGTGTGTGTGGTGGAGGTTGTTTTGTTTCCAATTTTTTAATGCCTTATAATTCCATCTTGATAGCTAGACATGCTGTACTGAGTAAAAGAACTGCAGTAAGTAGGCCTTTAATAATGTGCTGGTGAGGGGCACCTGGGTGTCTCAGTGGGTTAACGCCTCTGCCTTCATCTCAGGTCATGATCCCAGGGTTCTGGGATCAAACGTGGCCTGGACTCTCTGCTCAGTGGGAGCCTGCTTCCTCCTCTCTCTCTGCCTGCCTCTCTGCCTACTTGTGATCTCTCTCTATCAAAAAAAGAAATGAAATCTTTAATAAAAATAATGTGCTGGTGAGGTGTTGGAAAGGGAAAACATTCTATATTTCTACTATGAGTCCTGTGATTTAGTGTGCCTGTGCTTCTGGACTGTGAACTTCACAAGTGTTTCACAGGGATTTTTTTCTCCCCCCCACCCCACTAGCTTCACTCCTGTGGGCTGGGCCTATCTACTAGAGTCACAAACTTGTAAGGTAGGTAGGTCGCCTGTCCCTTAGTAGATCTCTGCAAGACGAGATAGAAGCCAGGCCTACCAGCGTCACAGTCCTAGGAAGCCCCTCTGAGCACCATGGTCCAAGGAGGGCCACGGGGGAAGGTCCAGGCATGGAATGTCCTGCGTGGAGGGGGCACGTCTGAGCAGGGTGGGCCTCAGAGACCTCTGGTGGTCATGGCCACATTCCCTTGCAGCCTGTGGTACCCAGCATGGGATGGTGAATGGCAGCAATGGTAGGCGCGCCATCAGCACCAGGAGCCCGGCTCCCTACCTGGTAGGGACAGCAGCCTAGGGCCCCGTGTCCTCAACTGACCCACGGGCTCCCCCAGGACACAACTGTGTAGCCTTCTCTTGGGCTGGGATTTGTGGGAAAGTCTTCTTCATGGAAGCAATGTCCCCCAGAAGAAGACTCTAAGGGGCAGTGGGGGCAGCTCCTCATCTCTCACAGGCTTGTCTCAGCTAGCAGGAGGCCCAGGCGCCAAGAATGTGAGGATGCTGAGTGGTGCCCTGCCCCTGCTGCCTCCATCGCCGCACCCCCCAATCCCTGCCCAAAATCGCCAACCCTCTGAATCTTCACTGCCTTGCCTGAGCCAGCTGTGACAGGTATTTAAGGCTCTAGGCTCTTAGCCTGCTGTGTGAGTTCTCTGATCTTCCTGCCTACCCTGCCCTCACAGGACAAAGGCTTGAAGTCACACCCTGATCCCAGGTTTCCCATCTAGAGTCCTAGAGGGTCTCTGAGCAGACCCACAAGCTCCCTCCCCATCTCCATTCGCCAGGGCTTGCCTCCGGTGGCCAGGATCCCCCTTCATTCAGGGCCCATGGGCAGGCATTGGGGCCTTGCCTTTCTCGGGCACCACCCCTCCCCAAGAGCTTGGCCTCTTGGGTGCCTCCGAGGTCCCTGGGCACTCACTGTCTTGGAACATGTTCCCCTCCAAGTCCTCAGGGCCCCTGGCATCAGCCAGGGAGTGGCAACACATGCTAAGGAAGTTAGGTGGAGGGGGGGTGCTGTGGTGATGTGCCTTGCACCTGGACGCTGAGGGACAGCCACTAGGCACTTTTTTCTGGTGGATGGCATGTGACGGTAATGTTCCTGACCCCGCACCTTGCTTCCAACAGACTCAGGGGCTCCTAGGTAGTGGTCAGACTCTCAGGTGTGCTTAGATGTTCAAGTAATACATATCCTAAGCTTTTGGATGTTGTAACAATGTATATGTTTCATTTCTGACAGCTCAGCATTTTCCCCCAAAAAAGTCATTTATTTATTCAAAGACTGCCCACCATAAGGAAAGCACTCTTACTAGATAAGAGTTTCTCAATACTAGCCTTCAAGTAGTTAAGGAAAAAAAAAAAAAGGTCAGAAATAAATTACTTTAATAGACTATAAGTGCTATCATGCAGGTAGAAAAAACAACAACAAACAAATGCCTTAGGCCTTGAGGGAAAGTCTCCTAGAGGTGATATAGTCTATGCTAGGGTTTGATGGATAAGTAGGAGACTTTTAGCAGAGGGAACAGGTGACATAGTGTACTATTAGAATGCTCAACGTTCATAGGAAGGAATGACAGGTGATGAGGATAGCAAAACAAAGTCCAGATGGGGAATCGCGTTTGTCAGCTCAGAACTCAGGATTTCTTGATAGTAGAGCTATAATCTAAGAAAACCAGAGTTAATTATGTGATTTAATTTTTGTTTTTAGAAAGACAGTTCTCTCAAAGAACTGATGGGAAGAGAGATGGTCCAGACAGGTAGGAGATAGTTGAAAAATATTCAATCAAATGTTAATGAACAGCTTGCATGTTGAAGGGGAAAATTTAGAGAGTGAGAATTAGATGTGGATGAAAGAAAGAAGGAATTAAGAATGAAGTTTTAGCTTTTGAAGCCTGGATAATTATGGTGACATTAACAGATTGGCCAGTTGAGCAAATTTTTAACATGGTGAATTTTAATGGTATAGGATAAAGTATTAGTATTAGCAATACAATGAAAGTTACAATTTAAATTGAATGCTAAGCATTTACCAGGTTCCCAGTTAAGTATTTGTGTGTGTGTGTGTATGTGTGTAGGTATATATGTATATGTATATATAAACATTTTAATTTAATTTTATTTTTTCATGTTTCCAATGTTCATTGTATATTCATTGTTTATACACCACACCCAGTGCTCCATGCAATTTGTGCCCTCCTTAATACCCACCTCCAGGCTCGCCCAACTCCCACAACCCCCTCCACTCCCCCACCCCCTCACCTCCAGAAACCTCAGTTTCTCTATGATCTTACATTTTGTGACCTTACCCAATGTACTTTATATTACCTCAATATAATCATTTCAATTTTGAGAATTTCCTATCTCATATGATAAAGAACATTTTTAGAATCTAGATTTATGAAACTGCATTATTACTATTATAATCTCTTTGTGGCCATTAGATTCTGTCCGATGTAGTTGCACATGACAGATGAGAGACCATCACTTAAATGAAATTATAGAATGGCTTTGAAATGATTCAGTGACTTTTATCTCCAACTTAAAGAGCCTAAAAATTACATTGTGTAATGGAATTAGTTACTTAGCTCTCAGAATTTTCTATTATAAAGTAGGGAAGTTGAAATGTGTATTTTGCATTTATAGTTCTTGGGTTTATTTTCACTTTTTAATGTAATTTTTAATGTTACCATCTAAGTTTCTGGCCTATGCCAGAGAATATGATTGCATGGTATATGATTTATAACTTTCTTTGTGACTTGTTGCAAACTCAGATATTTAGAAGTATGGCATGTGTTTTGAAAAGGATATTACCAGTTATGTGAATCATCAGTCCCTTCCTAATATTGTGTCCTCTTCTTCTGTCCCTCACTAAGAGAGCTGTGTGTTGTTTTCCACTTCAGTTGTGGGCATATCAATTTCTTCTTGTTAATTGATTAGTTTGAAACCTATATTGTGATGTCCATAAAGCTCAGGATAGTTCTACTTTTTATCGAGTGAAAATATCTTTCTTTTGTCCGATTTTTGTTTTTCGTCTCTGTCTCCCTTGGCTCAGTAGAATGTGTCTGAGATTCTTCCATGTTACATGCATCAGAAGTTTGTTCCTTTTTATTTCCTGGCAGCCATTTGTGGGTATACCACAGTTAGCTTCTTCATTTGCCTGTCAATAGACATTTGAGTTGTGTGCACTTTAGGGCTATTATGAAGGAAACTGCAGTGAATGTTTGTATCCAAGTCTTTTCTGTTTTCACTCTTTTGGGTAAATGCAACAGAGTTAAATTACCGGATCATATAGTAACTGTTTCTGTACCTTTAAAATAAACTGTCAGACAATATTCTAAGGTGTTCATACTATTTTGCATACCCACCAACAATGCATGAGATCTCCAGTTGTTCCCCACCTTGGCCAAAACTTAGTAAATGAATGACAATTTAAAAAAATATATATGCTTTCTATTGGGTATATAGTGGTATCTCAGTGCAGTTTTCATTGCCATTTTCCTGAAGACTAAGATATTGGACATCATCTCATGTAATCATTGCCCATTTCCTTCGTGAAGTGAACTTTTGTGCATTTCTTTACATGCCAATCTAGGGAATTATAGGAGTTCATTCCATATTCTGAATATATAGGTCCTTTGACAGATGTATATAGTGAAAATATTTCCTCTAAATCTGTCTTTTCATTTTCTTTAGTACTCGTTTTTGAGGGATAAAAATTTTTAGTTATGATAAAGTCCAATTGGACAAGATTTCTCTTTCATAGCTTACATGTCTGTGCCTTTAAATAATAAATATTTGAGTATTTGAAAGTTCCACATATAGTATCCTATGTTTTCTTCTGTGCTAAGACTATGACAGATTGGATTTCATTTTTGTGTATGGCATAAAGTAAAGGTAGAAGTTTATTGTTTATCCTTACAGATATCCAGTTGTTTCAATACCAATGACTGTGTAGAGTTTCTTTTGCCAATTGGATAAATAGGGTCTGTCTTCCTTCTGGAAACTCTGTCCAAAACCAGCTCACCATATTTGTATAGGTCTACTTCTGAACTCCATTCTCTTCCATCACTCTATATGTCTATTCTTGCCAATAACATCATATTTCCTTACTGAACTTTCTAATAAGATGTTCATGTTTTTTTGTTGATATTGAAACTTTTTATTGCATGTTCCATTTGATAGTTGCTAATATGTAGAAATACAACTGAGACTTTTTTATTGACCTTTAATCTTTGATCTTTCTAAATTCACTTGTTAGTTTTCTTTAAAAAGCGCTTTTAGTTTAATGTAGATTTCTCAGAGTATTCTATGTACACATTCATTTCCTTTATGAATAAAGTCAGTTTTACTTCTTCCTTTCTGACCTGTTCAATTTTCCTTTTCTTTTCTTAATTTAATGTACTAGCTAGAACCTCCACTATATTGTTTAATAGAATCGGTGTGAAGAGACTTAACTTTTTTAGTTCCTTAGTTTAGACAGGAAAATAATCTTCCACCATAACGTATGATGTTAGCTGGCTATAGAGTTTTTCTGTAGATGTCCAGTATTAAATTGAGGAATTGTCTTTTTAGTTTTGTAGGGTTTTGTCGGTATGGGTGTTGAAGTTTGACAAATATGTCTCTTGCAACTTTGGAATTATCATATGTTCTTGCTGTTTTCTTTTTTTAGTATTAATATAGTAACTAGAGTGATTTTTTTTTAAATAAACTTTTAGGGGCACCTGGGTGGCTCAGTGTGTTAAAGCCTCTCCCTTTGGCTCAGGTCATGATCCCAGGGTCCTGGGATTGAGCCCCATCTCGGGTTCTCTGCTCAAGGGTGTGTCTTCTTCCCCCTCTCTCTTTGCTGGCCTCTCTACCTACTTGTGATCTCTCTCTGTCAAACAAATAAATAAAATTTTAATAAATGAACATTTATTTTTTAAATGTTTATTTTAGAATAGATTCAGATATACAGGAAAGTTGCAAAATGTTTGTAGAGTTTCTGAGTACCAACCAGTATACCTTATAAACATCTTAAAATACTGTAACACAATTGTCACAACTAATGAACCAGCATTAATCATTGTTATTGACTGAAGACTGTAATTACCAGACTTTTACCTAATGTCCTTTTTCTATCTCTAGATCTTATCCCAAGTACAATATTAGATTCAGTCATTATATCTTCCTTAAGCTCCTCTACAGTATGACAGCTGTTCAGACCTTTCCTATTTTTGATGACCATGACAATTTTGAGGCATTTAGTAGAATGACCTTCATTTGGGTTTGTCTGATGTTTCCTTACAGTTAGAGTAGTGTTATGTGTGGGTTTATTAAGTATTTTCAGTCCATACACATTAGAGATAGGTTTGCAGTTTTCCTGTCCTGTCTATGTTTGGTCTTGGAACCAGGATAATGGTAGACTCATATATTGAGCTGGGGGGGTGTTCCCTCTTCCGTCCAGAAGGGCATAGAGGGAATGCCAGTACTTCCTCCTAAAATGCTTTGTTGAATTCACTAGAAAAGTGATCTAAGATTTGAGGGGTTTCTTTTCTGGAATGGTTTTAAACTATGATTTTAATTCCTTAACAAGAATAAAACACTCCTTCTTGAGTTAGTGTTGGTAATTAGTTTATTTCAAGGAATGTGCACACTTCAACTCAGTTGTAAACATAATCACCACAAAATTAATCATAATATTTTATGAGTTTAGTATATATATGAACTGTCATTTTAGTTAATTTCTTTCATTTATTCTTTTATTTTGGATATCAGTAATTTCTGAATTCTTTTTTCTTCCTAGATCAGTCTATGGATGAATCAGTTTCATTTATTATTTTTAATTAACTAATTTATTTTTTCAGCAAAACCGTATTCATTGTTTCTGCACAACACACAGTGCTCCATGCAATACGTGCCCTCCCTACTACCCACACCTGGTTCCCCCAACCTCCCACCCCTGCCCCTTCAAAACCCGTTCAAATAATCTTTGACAAAGCGGGAAAAATATACAATAGAAAAAAGACAGTCTCTTCAATAAATGGTTCTGGGAAAACTGGACAGCGATATGTAGAAGAATGAAACTCGACCATTCTCTTACACCATACACAGCGATAAACTCGAAATGGATAAAAGACCTCAACGTGAGACAGGAATCTATCAGAATCCTAGAGGAGAACATAGGCAGTAACCTCTTCGATATCAGCCACAGCAACTTCTTTCAAGATATGTCTCCAAAGGCCAAGGAAACAAAAACGAAAATGAACTTTTGGGACTTCATCAAGATCAAAAGCTTCTGCACAGCAAAGGAAACAGTCAACAAAACAAAAAGGCAACCCACGGAATGGGAGAAGATATTTGCAAATGACAGTACAGACAAAAGGTTGATATCCAGGATCTATAAAGAACATCTCAAACTCAACACACACAAAACAGATATACATATCAAAAAATGGGCAGAAGATATGAACAGACACTTCTCCAACAAAGACATACAAATGGCTATCAGACACATGAAAAAATGTTCATCATCACTAGCCATCGCCATCGGGGAGATTCAAATTAATACCACATTGAGACACCACCTGACACCAGTTAGAATGGCCAAAATTAGCAAGATAGGAAACAACGTGTGTTGGAGAGGATGTGGAGAAAGGGGAACCCTCTTACACTGTTGTTGGGAATGCAAGTTGGTGCAGCCACTTTGGAGAACAGTGTGGAGATTCCTGAAGAAATTAAGAATAGAGCTTCCCTATGACCCTGCAATTGCACTGCTGGGTATTTACCCCAAAGATACAGATGTAGTGAAAAGAAGGGCCATTTGTACCCCAATGTTTATTGCAGCAATGGCTACGGTCGCCAAACTGTGGAAAGAACCAAGGTGCCCTTCAACGGATGAATGGATAAGGAAGATGTGGTCCATATACACAATGGAGTATTATGCCTCCATCAGAAAGGACGAATACCCAACTTTTGTAGCAACATGGACGGGACTGGAAGAAATTATGCTGAGCGAAATAAGTCAGGCAGAGAGAGTCAAGTATCATATGGTCTCACTTATTTGTGGAGCATAACAAATAACATGGAGGACATGGGGAGATGGAGAGGAGAGGGAGTTGAGGGAAACTGGAAGGGGAGATGATCCATGAGAGTCTATGGACTCTGAAAAACAACCAGAGGGTTTTGAAGGGGCGGGGGGGTGGGGGGTTGAGGAACAAGGTGGTGGGTAATAGGGAGGGCACGTACTGCATGGAGCACTGAGTGTGATGCCAAAACAATGAACACTGTTATGCTGTAAATAAACAAATTAACAAATAAAAAAAATTTAAAAAAAAGACTGTTTAGGCTATCAGGATCCCTTCCACTTCCAAATGAATTATAGGATTTGGTTGTCAGTTTCTGCAACAAACGAACAAACAAACAAACACAGCTAGGATTCTGAAAGGTGCTGTGTTGAATCTGTAGATCAATTTGGATAGTATTATCATATTACTAATATTAAATCTCTGAGCCATGAATATGGAATATCTATTTATTTAGGTCCTTAGATTCTTTCATCAACATTTTATACTTTTTAGTATACAAGACTTCTTGTACTTCATTTTTAAAATTTATTCCTGAGTATTTACTCTTTTTGATACTATTCCAGATAAGAATTTTTCTTAACTTAGAGTTCAAATTATTCATTGCTATTGTACAGAAATACCATTAGTTCTTTATAGATTTTAAATCCTATAAGCTTTATGAATTTATAACTAGATTCTAAGTAATTCTTTTTTTAAAGATTTATTTATTTGACAGACAGAGATCACAAAGAGGCTGAGAGAGGAGAGAAAGCAGGCTCCAAGCTGAACTGAGAGCCTAATGCAGGGCTTGATCCCATCACCCTGGGACCATGGCCCAAGCTGAAGGCAGAGGCTTTAATCCACTGAGTCACCCAAGCACCCCTAAGTAATTCATTTTTAATGGTTCTATTTATTTGGCAGGAGAGAGAAAGAGCAAAGACAAGCAGGAGAAAACCAGGCAAGGGAAAGCAGGCTTCCCGCCCAGCAAGAAGCCTGATGCAGGACCTAATCCCAGGCCCTGGGGGATCACAACCAGAGCTTAAGGCAGATGCCCAACTGACAGAGACACCTGGTGTCCTGAGTCTATGTGATTTTATCTCTAACCCTCACAACAATGATATATAAAGGATGTTATAATTATGTTTTACAGATGTTGCTAAGAATAGGAAAGAAGAATTATGAGACTAATAGAAATTAAGAATAAATTTTGACAAAAAATAATACATTGTAAAGACTATAAACAAATCGACAGGTGAAATGAACTCTAATATCAAATGCTTTCTAATATGCCACGTGCCCTCCAGTGACCCTGGCTCTCCTTAACTTTAGTAATTTATTCTTAACACCACCTTATGAACAAATAATCATTTTGCCTATCTGCGCACCTCAAGTATGCCTTATCTTTCTGTTTCACTCTGTAAATCTGCAAAATGATAACCATTTGTATTTTCTAAAATGACTTCATCCTTAGTAACATATCCTATTGTGATTCATTACTCAAGAGTAAAAACTACCTGCTATGTCATAAGAAAGACATTTGTTTTACAATAATTTAAGCCTCTTTGAAAGGCTAAAGTTACATTATGCTTGAAAATGAGGGAAAAAAAGATGAAAGAAATCATGTAAAATGTTCACAGAATCTTTAATGTTATTGATTTCATTTGCTTCAGATTAAACCAGGAAGTTTGTAGGACTGTGGGGGTACGGCATGCCAGAAACACCAAAAATTAATGAATTTCTTGATAGGAATTACATAAAACTTCTGCTTTCTCGGTTTTTATTTCAGTCAACTGGCTGTCTCAGACTTCAAAGTCCAGATAGTGATGTAGACTCAATATAATGAAACCAGATTCCAAGTAATATTTTATTTTACTGGACATTAAAGTAACCTCTTTTATCTGGAATCCATGTGAGAAAGATAGCCTGCCACTGCTCAGAATAACAAACAAATACCCTGGCTATACCCACCTCTATGCCGTATACTGCCTAAAGTCCCTTGGAAAAGGAAATGGGCTGCATTACAGTTTCAAAAATAGCCAGAGATTGAAAATCAATGCACCACAGAGCACTTTGTTTTGACCCTTTGTCTAAAGGGCAAATGCAGACCGATCAGATTCTAGAACTGAGTGCCATATACAGGGATTTGTTTCCTGCACAAAACCTCAAAGAAAACAGTGCATTCAAATGGTAATGAAGAGAGAGCCTGAGTGCATACAGTGGTATATTAAACTTGGAGGAGCTAATGTGCATTTTCCTGTGAATCAGCCTCCCCATAGGACTCATTAGGAATGCACATTAAAGATAGAGACAAGTGTGCCATTTTTAAATCAAGTGTCTTATTTCTTACAGCACTATTAGTATTGTACGCATTCTGGTAAGTGGCATTTTTGACTGCAATTTAATTGTGCAGCCGGGAAATCTGATTCCATTTCCAAGCTGTAAAAATATCTTCCTGTGAGGGTAGAATGGGGAGAAGTGTGTGTGGGGGGAGGCGTAAAGAGAGTGGATTAGAATAGGAAGTGATCGATTACTTCCTTTTCTCTTAAAAACTAAATATGCTGGTCTTTTGAGCTCAATTCTTACTTAGAATCCATACGAATTCCCACAAAATAGCAGTCTACAAATGGTGCTGAGGAAATGACAGCTGCGACCACACCAGCAATGCTTAGGAAAAGTTGAGAGGCACTTCTGCAAGAGGGTGATTGAACCCATGGGGAGCTTCAGATGGAAAGATGTCACATACGGGGCAATCTGCATGGAGAAGAGCAGAAAAATACTCATATGATTATGATTAGACATGTAGCAGGAAAGCAAAACACAATTTAGCTTATGAAGAGAAAATAATTGCTCAATTTAATTTATGTAAGGCTTTATTGTCTTGTGGAACCTCAGTTAAGGAAGACTTGCTCCAGGAAAACAATGTACACCTGCCTTAATTTTCTGATCTACTCTCCCATAACTACTCCTCACATTCCCTTGGCGTTATTCAAGTTGAACCCTTCCACAGTCATCAGACATTTCTGTCTCCACCAGTTAGTGTTCTGCAGTCCTCACATATCCACTGTGCATCTCTTTGGATGAAATCTTGACCAGTCTTTAAGATTACTCACCAACAGCCCATGGAGAGTTCTTTGGCCTTCCAGCATAGTGTTGCATGTATTACCTTTAATTTAACATTATTGATAGTTTTGCATTTTTTAAACGTCTCTTATGAGTTCCTTGGAAGCTGAACTTCTGCCCACAAAAGAGAACATCATGTCTTTTGCAGAGTGAATGCCAGATTTAGAGGGTAGACCATTATGCTGCTGAAGGAAAAGATCTAAGCAAAGCAGCCGAATCAGGAAAAAATATAAGATAAAGAGCAAGTGTCCTCTGATACAAAGTGTCAGTTTTCCACCACTGCCTGACATAAAGAACCAGTCCTGAGAATGAGCACCAGCATGACAAGGAATTAAACACCAGAAGAAAATATCCAAAAGTTATTACTCACTCTTTCTTTGCAAGTGTGTGTTCTTAAATTAAAATACCAGGATCCAGTCAGGATGGCAGAGAAGTAGCAGGCTGAGACTACATCAGGTAGCAGGAGATCAAACATTTCAAACAAGTAAAAATCCAACAGGAGATCGAAGAGAAGAAGAATAGCAATTCTAGAAACAGAAAATAAACCACTTTCTGAAAGGTAGGACTGGCGAAGTGAATCCAAAGCGACAGAAAGATAGACAGCGGGGTGAGGGTCTGGCTCCTGGCAAATGGCAGAGCAATGGAGCACAAAATTGGGACTTTTAAAAGTCTGTTCCACTGAGGGACATTGCTCCAGAGGCTCAATCAGGGTGAAGCCCACGCAGGGTCAGCGTGGTCTCAGGTCCCGCAGGGTCACAGAAGGATCAGGGGTGTCGGAGTGTTGCAGAGCTTGCAGGTATTAAAACAGGGAAGCCGGCTACAGAGACAGAGCTGAGGAGTGAGCTCTCAGCTCGGGGTTACCTTGAACTGGTCGCAGGTTGCTTGAGCATGGAGTGCGGCTGGAGGCTGGGGATATGGGAGTGATTAGGCACTGTTCTCTGGGGGCGCACTGAGGAGTGGGGCCCCGGGCTCTTGCCCCCTCCAGGCCAGAGATGGGAGGCTGCCATTTTCAATCCCATCCTCTGGAACTCTACGGAAAGCGTTCAGGGAACAACAGCTCCCAAAGCGAACCCAAGCGGATTATTTAGCCCGGCCTCTGGTAAGTGCGGTTCAATTCCACCTTGGGCAAAGACACTTGAGAATCACTACAACAGGCCCCTCCCCCAGAAGATCAACAAGAAATCCAGCCAGGACCAAGTTCACCAAGGAGAGTAGGTGCAATACCAAGGACAGCAGCGGAATTCCAGAGGAGGAGAATGCAAAGCCCGGAACTCATGGCTTTCTCCCCATGATTCTTTAGTCTTGTGGTTAATTTTTTTTTCAATTTTTTTCTTCTTCTACTAAATTTTTTTAACTTTTACCCTTCTCTTTTTTAACGTTTTAATTAGTTTATCTAATATATCATATATATATATATATATATGTTTTCTTTTTTATATTTTTTATTCGTTTGTTTTCTTTTTTTAATTTTTCCTTTCTTTATTTTTGAACCCCTTTTTATCCCCTTTCTCCAGCCCACGATTTGGGATCACTTCTGATTTGGTTAAAGTGCATTTTCCTGGGGTCTTTGCTACCCTTTTAGTATTTTACTTGCTCCTTCATATACTCTTATCTGGACAAAATGACAAGGTGGAAAAATTCACCAAAAAAAAAAAAAAAAAAAGAGAACAAGAGGCAGTACCGAAGGCTTGGGACCTAATCAATACAGACATTGGTATTATGTCAGATCTAGAGTTCAGAATGACGTTTCTCAAGGTTCTAGCCAGGCTCACAAAAGGCATGGAAGATATTAGAGAAACCCTCTGTGGAGATATAAAATGCCTTTCTGGAGAAATGAAAGAAGTAAAATCTAACCAAATTGAAATCAAAAAATTTCTTAATGAGATGCAATAAAAAATGGAGGCTCTCACTGTTAGGATAAATGAGCAGAAGAAAGAATTAGTTATATAGAAGACCAAATGGCAGAGAATAAAGAAGCTGAGCAAAAGAGGGACAAACAGCGAATGGACCACGAGGGGAGAATTCAAGAGATAAGTGACACCATAAAATGAAACAACATTAGAATAATTGGGATTCCAGAAGAAGAAGAAAGAGAGAGGGGAGCAGAAAATCTATTGGAGAGAATTATTGGAGAGAATTTCCCAAATATGGCAAAGGGAACAAGCATCAGAATCCAGGGGTACAGAGAACCCCCCTCAAAGTCAACAAGAATAGGCCCACACCCCGTCACCTAATAGTAAAATTTACAAGCCTTAGTGACAAAGAGAAAATTCTGAATGCAGCCTGGGAAAAGAAGTCTATAACATACAATGGTGAAAATATTAGATTGGCAGCAGACTTACCCACAGAGACCTGGCAGGCCAGAAAGAGCTGGCATGATATGTTCAGAGCACTAAATGAGAAAAACATACAGCCAAGAATACTATATCCAGCTAGGCTATCATTGAAAATAGAAGGAGAGATCAAAAGCTTTCAGGACAAACAAAAACTGAAAGAATTTGCAAACACCAAACCAGCTCTACAGGAAATATTGAAAGGGGTGCTCTAAGCAAAGAGAGAGCCTAAAAGTAGTAGATCAGAAATGAACAGAGACAATATACAGTAATAGTCACCTTACAGGCAATACAATGGCACTAAATTCATATCTCTCAATCGTTACCCTGAATGTTAATGGGCTAAATGCCCCAATCAAAAGACACAGGATATCAGAATGGATAAAAAAACAAAACCCATATATATGTTGCCTACAAGAAACTCATTTTAGACCCAAAGACACCTCCAGATTTAATGTGAGGGTGTGGAAAACAATTTACCATGCTAATGGACATCAGAAGAAAGCTGGGGTGGCAATCTTTATATCAGATCAATTAGATTTTAAGCCAAATACTATAATAAGAGAAGAGGAAGGACACTATATGATACTCAAAGGGTCTGTCCAACAAGAAAATCTAACAATTATAAATATCTATGCCTCTCACGTGGGAGCAGCCACCTCTATAAACCAATTAATAAGAAAATCAAAGAAACACATCAATAATAATACAATAATAGTAGGGGACTTGAACACTCCCCTCACTTAAATGGACAGATCATCCAAGCAAAAGACCAACAAGGAAATAAAGACTTTAAATGACACACTGGACCAGATGGACATCGCAGATATATTCAGAACATTTCATCCCAAAGCAACAGAATACACATTCTTCTCTAGTGCACATGGAACCTTCTCCAGAATAGATCACATCCTGGGTCATAAAAAAGGTCTCAACCAGTATCAAAAGATTGGGATCATTCCCTGCATATTTTCGAACCACAATGTTCTGAAGCTAGAACTCAATCACAAGAGGAAATTTGGAAAGAACGCAAACACATGGAGACTAAAAAGCATCCTTCTAAAGAATGAATGGGTCAACCAGGAAATTAAAGAAGAATTGAAAAAATTCATGGAAACAAATGATATTGAAAACACAATGGTTCAAAATCTGCGGGACACAGCAAAGGGAGTCCTGAGAGGAAAATATATAGTGGTACAAGCCTTTCTCAAGAAAGGTCCCAAATACACAACCTAACCCTACAGCTAAAGGAGCTGGAGAAAGAACAAGAAAGAAACCCTAACCCAGCAGGAGAAGAGAAGTCATAAAGATCAGAGCAGAAACCAATGAAATAGAAATGAAAAAAAAAAAAAAAGAACAAATCAACAAAACTAGGAGCTGGTTCTTTGAAAGAATAAGATTGAAAAACCCCTGGCCAGACTTATCCAAAAGAAAAGAGAAAGGACCCAAATAAATAAATTCATGAATGATAGAGGAGAGATCACAACTAACACCAAAAAATACAGACAATTATAAGAACATATTATGAGCAACTCTACGCCAACAAATTGGACAATCTGGAAGAAAGGGATGTATTCCTAGAGACATGTAAACTACCACAACTGAACCAGGAAGAAATAGAAAACCTGAACAGACTCATAACCAGTAAGGAGACTGAAAGAGTCATCGAAAATCTCCAAACAAACAAAAGCCCAGGGCCAGATGGCTCTCCAGGGGAATTATACCAAACAGTTAAAGAAAAACTAATTCCTATTCTCCTGAAACTGTCCCAAAAAAATAGAAATGGAAGGAAAACTTCCAAACTCATTTTATGAGGTCAGCATCACCTTGATCCCAAAACCAGACAAGGATCCCACCAAAAAAGAGAACTACAGATCAATATCCTTGATGAACACAGATGCAAAAATTCTCACCAAAATACTAGCCAATAGAATTCAACAGTATATTAAGGCCTGGTGAGAGAGTATGTATAACTGCATGTCTCAATCCAGACACTGTAAATAATCTTCCTTCACTCTAAATGAATCATATCCTTCCCTGAGAGGCATGAAGCTCCCTCCTCTGTCCTAGGCTCCCCTGCCTGTTCTTAATTCTCCCAGGGAATCTGTTCAATGTTCACTCCTCAAGACTCAGCCCACAACCCAACTCTGTGTCCTCTTCTGGTCAGTCCACAAACCCCTGAGCACTGACTCCTTCACCTGTTGGCATTTTAGCAAAGATTGTCATAGTCTCCAATCCCACTTATTAGTTCCTTGTCACATAATTCTGTTGGTTTGCTTTGCATGCTTTATGTCCTGAAAGCAGTGATACCTCATGTTTTTAGTGGTTGGTCTAGGAAGGTATGAGCATACATAGTAGATCATTTGTTACACAATTGACAATTTTCTTAGGAAAAGTAAAGATAAATTTAAGTGTAACTTAAACCATAATTCACACAAGTATTGCAATGAAATACATAGGTGGTAGGGCTCACCTTGGATTCATGCCATGAACTTAAAAATACACTTATTTCTCCTTAAGGTGAAAATTGAGGCAATTCTTCAATTTTCCTTCATTGTATCTTGACAAGATCACCTTCTCACCAGTATCCTTCCTTAGAAAACAGATTGAGAGCTCATTGTCAAGGTATAGCAATATTTTCTAGCAACATCTAGTTAACATCACAACCCTCAATAACTATTAGCAACATAAGCTCCCCAATGTACCTTAAATGTGAAAGAAAACACAATAGCAGAGCTTTTTTGTAAATTTAATTTATTTAATTTCAAATATAACGTATTATTACTTTCAGAGGTAGAATTCAGTGAATCAAAATTTGCAAATAACACCCAGTGCTCATTATGTCAAGCTCCCTCCTTAATGCCCATCACACAGTTACCTTTTCCCCAATGACCTCTCCCTCCAGCAACCCTCCATTTCTTCCCTAATCTTAAGAGTCTCTTATGGTTTGCCTTCCTCTGTGACTTCCTTTTGTATTATTTTTTCCTTTCCTTTCCCTAGGTTTCTTCCCCCCCCCTTTTTTTTTCCTAAATAGTGTTTCAAAATACCATATGAGTGAAATAATAAGATATTTCACTTTCCCTTATGGACTTATTTCACCTAACAACACCTCTACTTTCATCCATGTTGTTGCTAATGGCAATGTGTCATTCTTTTTTATGGTATAGTAATATTCTATTGTGTATGAACAAATGGCCAACAGACATATGAGAAAATGTTCAACATCACTCAGCATCACGGAAATACAGATCAAACCTCAATGAAATAGCACCTTACACTGGTCAGACTGGCTAAAATTAGTAAGATTGGAAACAACACATGATGGTGAGGATTAAGAGAAAGGAGAACCTTTTTACAGTGTTGGTCTGAATGCCAGTTGGTACAGACACTCTGGAAATGGTATGGAGATTCCTCTAAATGTCAAAAATAGAACTACTCAGGGCTCCCAAGAAGTAATCCTAACAAGTACTCAGTGACTCAGTTAGTTAAAAAACCTGCCTTTGGCTCAGGTCATGATCCCAGATTGAACAATGCCATGGATTTCATGCTCAGCAGTGACTATGCTTCATCCTCTTCCCGCTCATGGTGTCTTTATCAAATAAATAAAGTAAAAGATAAAAAATATAACTACCCTATGGCCCATCAACTGCTCTAATATGTATTTATCCAAAGGATAGAAGGATAGTGATTCAAAGAGGCACTTGTTTCCCCAATGTTTATAGGAGAAATGTCCACAATTATCTAAGTATGTAAAGAACTCTGATGTCCATAATCACATGAATGGAGAACAATTGATGTTGTATATACATTTAATAGCGTTTTAAGCTCATCTTTTCTACTTATAAATTACATTCCACTTAGTACAGCACAATCCAATCCATTTGGATGCCACAGAGATCTTTCCACTTTCAACCCTTTCTCCTGATTATAGGGTTCCAGGAGGACCAAGTGAAGTTTGCATTTTTAGCATCTGGTGAAGGGTCCAAAGTATTCATAGTCTCTATTACCAAGACCCAGGAACAGACTCCAATCACTACACCCTGTTTGCCACTTTACCCTTTTTTTAAGTTAAGATCGGGATCTAGAGAACACCAGCAGATGCCCCGCTCCACTTATTTCAGATAAGGACTGAAACTGGAGCTTGTCCCCAGCACTTTCTACAATAGCTCCAACGAGAAGATAGTGGCAAACCTATCGGCGACCAAACAACTCTGAAGTATGAGTCCTGCGCATGGAAGTGGCTCTGTCTCCTCCACTCACCAGACTGACTGCATCTGGTTATGACAGGCAGTATTCTCAGCAGTAATAATGACCAGACCTTCCATTTATTCATTTTTTCACCTGAAGTTATATATATAGAATTATAATGTCTTCAAGTCGATAAAGGCATAGATGAGGGAAAGCACATTCCATGAACTTTAATCAGTGACTAGGGGCTGTAACAGGTAGAGGACAACCCTAAGATAGTTCTCCCACCCCTAGAAAATGCTTGCACCAATCAGACAGGTAACTGTGGTGCTGGCCCAGGTGTACTGAGTTGCTTTCTCTTCTTGCTCATCCCATCTCCACAGAGGACAGGATTTGATGTTTTTGCTAGTGCATCCCTGGTGCAGATTCTGGTGTGGGATGTGAGCTATTTTAAGCCCTCAGTTACTAGGGAAATCCACTTTCCCTTTGAGCATTTCCTCTGATCAGGTTTGGGCACTGACAAGAAATTGGGGGTTGGATCATGGAGAAACTGGTGGGTGGGATAATGAATTGCTCCTGGGAGTAGGTAGGATCCCTGTCCTGCTGTGCATGAAGATTGTCTCCATGGGGAGAAGAGGAAGATGGGAGATACCTGCCCTGATATGAAACAAATCCAAATGTCCACTGCAAGCCATTCTTTCCTGAGGTTCATTTGAGACCCCTCAGAGTTCCTACCTGATCCCTGACCTGTACCTGGGCTGACTGGACTCCTATCAGCAGGGGACACCCACCATACCCAAGGGAGCAACAATTTGGGCAGCAAAGGCATAGTGAACCTGGTGCACCAGTAGGAAAGAGAGAGAAGGAATGAGTGATGACCCCATTCCCACCATCCCCTTGCCCTGGGGGCCCCTTAAGGCTATGTCCAGAACCCTTGTCCAGCAGTGTCCCAGTCTCTGACATCATTCGTGAATGCTTAGTCCAGTGCACATTCATGTCACCAGCCACGTTGTCCTCCTCACTCCAGCCAAGCCATTCAAGGCCACAGGCCTAGCAGTGTGAGACCTGGCCATGGCAGCTCAGAGGCCCATCCTGGGGAGCCACTGGCCATGGTCCTTGCTGGGGGGCTTAGGGTCCCCTATAATGGGTTCTCAGGAGCCTCCATGACTCTCCCAGGGCTCGTGTCCCTGTGGCACCTGCTGCTCTCCTCCCGCCCCAGAGCTCTTGCTCAGCTGGACTTACTTTGCTACTTGCCAGCAGGACTGTTGAGCTTGCATATGGGAGGGACATCGCTGTTGCTCTTTTTCTAAGTGATCGCTCTCTTTATTTGTTCTATGGGATGGAATCCCAGGAGTCTTGTCAGCTTCCTGCCAGACCCTTTCCCACTCCCACACTGCTGTCCGAGCTGAGGGGCAACCTTCCAACTGCTTTTCTCTCTCTGCACTCCTCTCTGTCCTGCTTCCTTCTGGTTCTGCCACCCCCCTGTGGTGACCTTTTCTGGCTCTTGACTTTGCTCCTTGCACATCTTTGGGGACAAGTTCAAAATAAAGAAAAATAAATACATAAAATACATATATATGATGCATACACATTCTTTCCCAGCTGGGAGAACTAGTATCTACTGAACTGCTCTACCTACTGGAGATCGATTGGGAAGCAGCAGCCGTTGAGCTCCTGCTCTCCTGAATCTCCCAGGCTTCCTGATTCATGCTCGACTTTCACAAAATTTGGTTCCCACATTACAGAACCACTTATGAAGTCACTTACTTTGGTTTACAATTACAAATAGCTGGTAATTGAAGGCAATATATTTTATTTTTTAATTAATATTAATTTCTTGGAGGTGTTTTTTTTATAAACTCAAGTCTGCAAAGAATACCTGGAAGGTACAAAATATCAATGTGCTGTTTCCAGGAAGAAATTCAATAATTAAACATGGTTAGCAATTATCACTTCCAAAATGATCTTTTTGGTTTGCTATTGAATAACATAAACTAGGAAATGACTTAGTTTTGTTTATTAGGTTACACTGTTTCTTTGGTAGAAACTTATTTTGATGTTACCCTCTGAGTGAGAAATACAAAACACTTTGTTAAAGCAGCTGTGTCAGATGCTCCAATCAGATAGGAACAGTGATATGGGGCGAAGGGAAAAAGGAAGGGAAGCAAGAGGCATCTGCCTAGAGGAGACATTAAAACACATCTAAGGAAAAGGTGCACTTAGTACCATCCCCTTTTCACATATTTATGCTCAAAACTTTACAGCCTTGTGGTGTGTTTCTGTGACAACAGCACATTCAAGGGACCCCTTGGCATACCTGTCCATCCCAAATGTAGGAAACTCAAGTGGGACCCAGTGGGTGGATGAGAACTCCCATTTCTGTTCTTCTCTGAGTACAGGCTGCATTTCTGGTGAAGAGCAAGTGCTTCAGTTACTGCCCTGTAACCCCAGTCTTTCCTACTGGTGATCATCATGAAAACTTCTCATTCTCAGGGATCTAAATTTTAAAAGTGTTCTCAGCATGGAAAGAGTGAAGGGCATTTCTGGTTTCAGCGGGTCCTTAGAGAAATCACTATTAATAAGACTCTAACTCAAATTTCTGGGCTGAAAGCCATATAGAGTAATTTATATGACCTTTTCATCCTTTTCTATATGAAATTATTATAATATTTTATTGAATATATTTGGCTTACATTTATGAAAATGGGAACAGTGTTTTCCTGGGCTAGGTCTAAATAAAGGAGAAGATGTTCCAATAAAACCGGTGACCAGGCTGGGTAACCTCATCCTGAATTACTGAAATGGACATCTATGGCTTGCTAGCACTGAAATCAACATAGGGTTATATGCAAAACTGGCATCCCTTTAAAATGATACAGGTTTTCTTTATTATATAAAGAATATAAAAATATGTACACATGTTAGTTTTTATTTATTTATTTATTTACTTTGAGGGGACTAGGGAGAAGGGAAGAGGGAGAGGGAGTATCTTAATCTCATACCACACAAACCTTGGAGCTCAATATTGCAGTCACATCTCACAAGACCTGAGATGAAATCAAGAGTTGGATGCTTTACCCACTGAGTCACCCAGGGAAACCAATCATTGGTAGACTTATATTAAAAAAATGTTGGAAATGCTGTTGTACTAAATCCCTTTTATGTGTATGGCTGCAGATTACAATGACTTAGCCACGTTGGTGAGTATCATAAGGTGACCATTGGTATATTAAGAGCAATGGGCTTTAGAATTCTGATGGCTACTAGTTATTTTCTATTTATAATTCTACTGAATTAACAAACTCTAAGCAGCAATGTTGATGTTGTCCAGACAAATAAGGATGGTTATAATTAGGATAGGAACCACTGGTGGCATGAAGAACAGAGAATAACCCCTTTCTGAAGGTCATCAAAATAGAACAGAACCACCACAGTTCTATAACATGTCCGTCTACTGTAGGTGGAAATGGAAACTCACAAAACCATAGCTATGATAGGGATTGGCTATAATCCAGGAATGCTCCACTTTTAAGAGTGCTAAATTAATCCTTTCACTATGATTCAGTGTTTTGTATTTTATGTTCATATGTTTTATGTTTGTGTGTGTGTGTGATTTTTATGGCTATATATGTTCATTTTTCAAAGGAAAGTTAAGCTATATTTCTTTATTAATTGATCAATAGTAGGATTGGTCATTGATCTAGAACTTTTTTCTTAAACCCCTGTTTCCAAGCATAAACAGTGAGAACCAATTGCAACAATTAAATGCAAAATGAACTGCATTATACACTTCAGTGTCATTGAAGGGGGTTATTTTGGAAACATTCTATGCTTGCTAAACAAATTGTCCATTGTAGCTAAAGTTTTGTCATTAGTCACCACTTAACATGTTTTTTTTAATTTGTTTATTTTCAACATACCAGTGTTCATAGTTTTTGCATCACACCCAGTGCTCCATGCAGTACGTGCCCTCCCTATTACCCACCACCTGACATGTTTTTAAGATTTTATTTTAATTCCAGTTAGATAATACACAACATAATGCTAGTTGAAGATATATAATATGGTGATTCAACACTTCCATACAACACCTGGTACTCATCACAAGTGTACTTGTTAATCCCTATCCCCTATTTAATACCTTCCCAACACCCTCCCCTAGGTGATCATCTCCTCCTTCTTTGGAGTTATGGGTCTGTTTATTGGTTTGCCTCTCTCTCTTTTTTCCACTTTGCTCCTTTTCTTTTTTGAATTCACATACGAGTAAAAACTTAATGGTATTTGTCTTTCTGTGGTTTATTTCACTTGTCATAATACTCTCTAGATTCATTCATGTGACTGCAAATGGCAAGAATTCATTGTATTTATGGCTTAGTAATATTATATTATATACCTATATCTGATGTCTAATATGTATTACATATCTATATATCTATACATATCTCTATATATGACATATATTATATATCTATAGATTGTCTATCTATCTATATAAATATCTATACACATGTATAGATATAATTTATATATCTATTTATACATATATATATATTTATACATCTGTATAGATTTATATAATGGTATAAACACCTTTTCTTCTTTAGTCATTTATCTGTTGATGGATAACTGGACTCCTTCCATATTTTGGGTACTGTGGTCAAATATACAGTATTGCTTATATATGCAAACTATTCAGAATGTCTGTGGCTTTTAGACATCAACTTACATTTTATAAATTGACACATGAAAAAATGTTCATCATCACTAGCTATCAGGGAGATTCAAATTAAAACAACATTGAGATACCACCTAACACCAGTTAGAATGGCCAAAATTAGCTAGACAGGAAACAACGTGTGTTGGAGAGGATGTGGAGAAAGGGGAACCCTCTTACACTGTTGGTGGGAATGCAAGTTAGTGCAGCCACTTTGGAGAACAGTGTGGAGATTCCTGAAGAAATTAAAAATAGAGCTTCCCTATGACCCTGCAATTGCACTGCTGGGTATTTACCCCAAAGATACAGATGTAGTGAAAAGAAGGGCCATTTGTACCCCAATGTTTATTGCAGCAATGGCTACGGTCGCCGAACTGTGGAAAGAACCAAGATGCCCTTCAACGGATGAATGGATAAGGAAGATGTGGTCCATATACACAATGGAGTATTATGCCTCCATCAGAAAGGACGAACACCCAACTTTTGTAGCAACATGGACGGGACTGGAAGAAATTATGCTGAGCGAAATAAGTCAAGCAGAGAGAGTCAAGTATCATATGGTCTCACTTATTTGTGGAGCATAACAAATAACATGGAGGACATGGGGAGATGGAGAGGAGAGGGAGTTGAGGGAAACTGGAAGGGGAGATGAACCATGAGAGACTATGGACTCTGAAAAACAACCAGAGGGTTATGAAGGGGTGGCAGGGGGGTGGGGGGGTGGGAGGTTGAGGAACCAGGTGTTGGGTAATAGGGAGGGCACGTATTGCATGGAGCACTGGGTGTGATGCCAAAACAATGAACACTGTTATGCTGTAAATAAACAAATAAAAATAAATATAAAAAAATTACTTATAAGAAAAAAAAGAAAAATTACCACAAAAATAGAGTGACTGGTACTATATAATTATTTTGTCAAATCCCTATTATTTATTTTTCTGAATTAATGGAACCTTTGTCTTAAATCCTGAAATAGGATGGAATGGCATTGTTCTTAAAGAGTTCACAAGGTGAAATTAATGGACTTCTAAGAAGCAGGACTAGTGGGAACTTTGTTACATTTCTACAGAGCAGATCCTCTGAATTACTCTTATTATGGTCCCCATCATCTTGTTTCTCAGGCTGTAAATGATGGGGTTGACTACTGGGATCAGGATAGTGCAGGAGACAGCAAGGACCTTAACCTCTCTGGAGTTTGGAAGGATCTTGGGCATAAGTAAGTGTAAACAAAGATCCATGCAGGCCAGAGTCAACATGACTGGAACATCACAAAAGAAATGGTTGATGGTTTTGGATCTATTCTAAGGGATTTGGAAGTCATATGCAGTGTGGGCATAGGAGTTGATTGAGCACAGGATCAAAGATCCTCTTATGGTCACCACACAAACTCTTTTGCTCATACAAACAGCATAGTAGAGAGGAAAGCAAATTTGCTGCATAATGATCATAGGCCACAGACGTCAATAAAAATCCATCTGCATCAGATAAATTAATGAAAAAGAAACTCTGAGTTGCACATTTGTTTCCAGAGAGATAATCAGAAACCATCTTGGGGACATTCCTGGAGATATAGTTCAGGTCCATGAGGGAGTTGACTAAGTAGAAAATACATGGGTGTGTGGAGGTGGGTGTCCAGGATGATCATGGACAGGTTACCAAACAGAGCCATTAGGAAAAGGAGAAAACTGAGAATGAAGAAAAACAGGACAATTCTTCATGGTGAGAATAACCCCAAGAAGAATAAATCAGTTGATGTTTGGTTAATATTTTCTGTGTGTCATTAATTTAGTTTCCCCTAAAGGGAGACACATAATAAGTACAGAAAAAACAATCTCTTATTAATTCATTATTTTAGTTCCACTCTGACTTATTCAGGACACATTGCCTCTCTTAAAAAAATTAGCACATATCTTGAAAAAAATCTCCTCATAGTTAAAAATCTTGATGTCATATGAATATCAAACTCCAAAATAGTTCATAGAAATGTGTAAATTTGTAAGGGTAATATATTTCTGTGACTTTATTAAGATACCCATATTTTATTTTTCTGTATAAGTTTAGTTATTATCAATGGCAGTCTTAGTACTTGTTATATATGCATTGTAAGGCAGTGTAAATGCATATATTATAGACCCGTACATAAATATATTTTATGACACACAGGCAGTGATTTTTTTTCTCTAATTAAGCCCTAAGATTTCTGAAATTATAGTAGTCTATAAGGACACGGTGTAGATATATATCCTTTTGGTTTGTTCATTTGTTTGTTTTGGTGCCAAGACATATTATCTACTTCATTTCCCCCCAGAAATCTACAATGAAGAGTTATTGACAACTATAAGTTATAAGAAGCCGATTTGGTCCTCCTCACTCTATATTCAAATGCTTTAAAGAAACTCCTTTCCTGACAGTTTTCTCTAAAATTTTATTTTAGCTCCTTGGTTCTGCTTACGCTCTCTCAAAATATCTGTATTATTCTTCTGCTTCTCAATAATTATATAACAGTTAGCATTGCTTTATGGCACCTCTTCTTATTCTGTTTGACCTTTTGATTTTGTGTATTTAAAACACTTTCAATTTTTTGATAAGTGTGAGTTTAGCTCCTATATGTATCAATCTCTGTCATAAAAATCAACTAACATAATACAGAAGTAAATCTACATAACTTTAAATGAAGTGGGAAACAGAGTAGAGGGTGGAATCAGAGATAGAAAGGTTATGGACACATTGGGTGAAGAGGTTTTAAGGAACAGACACTTAAAAAGAGTAGGAGAAATGGCATTTTGAGAATATTCTAAGTAGGAAGGAGTGGAGAGAATCTTCTCCAGAAGGAATACCATCAGTGAGTAAAGCCCAGCATGCTGTGCCTACAAAGGATTGTAGTGCTTCACTCTCTCATACTTTTCTAGGATCAAAGCCATCAGAATATTGAGGAATTCTTTGTATGAAAGATAGACACACACCCATATAGTTATACTGAATTAAAAATGACCTACATAAATGCCTGGTTGTGGATATTAAGGAGGTACGTGTTGCATGGAGCACTGGGTGTGGTGCATAAACAATGAATCTTGGAACACAGAAAAAATAAAATTAAATTTAAAAAAAGATAAATGCAAGACCCTTTTACAACAAAAATGAGAATTTGTTAAATCCATACTAAAAATGTCATGTGTTATTTAAAATGAAGGGTCAAATAATAACCTTTTTTAAAATAAATGATAATAATTAATGTAATAAATGTAATGAAAGTTTGAAAAGATAAATTGATGAAAATCGACCAGAAAGCACAGTAAAACACAAAATTTGACACTTAGGACAGAAAATAGAGTGAGAGGAATAATAAAAGATGACCCAACATATACTTATGGGCATTTCTGTAAATGTGTATGACATTCCTTTTTTTTGACACAATATTTATTTATTTTTAATTTAATATTACAAAAAGACCTTTTTTCTTTCTTTTTTTGTATCTATGAAAGAATCATGTTTATTTAAAATTAACACAATTTAACAATTGTCAAATGGGAAGAAAGAAATTACAGGAAAAAAAATATAATCATCTATATATGCCTGGTTTGCTTATTTCTTTCAAAGTGAATGGGAGTCTTAAAATTGGGCTAAAGGTCACTTTACATGTTATTTTCTGTATCTTTTGAAGTACACCATCTATAATCTAATCATTTCTGGAAAGATTTGTTATTTTTCAGGAAACATTAGAAATATAGTTTCATGAACAATAAAGATATACATCAGGCTCCTTATTCTGTTATTTGGTGTTGTTTTTGTTTTTTTGCGTTTTTTTTTATTTTTTCAAATATTTAAAATTTTTTTTCAACATAACAGTATTTAGTGTTTTTGCACCACACCCAGTGTTCCATGCAATATGTGCCCTCTCTATTACCCACCACCTGGTTCCCCCAACAACCCAACCCCCACCCCTTCAAAACCCTCAGGTTGTTTTTCAGAGTCCATAGTCTCTCATGGTTCATCTCCCCTTCCAATTTCCCTCAACTTCCTTCTCCTCTCCATCTCCCCATGTCCTTCATGTTTTTTGTTATGCTCCACAAATAAGTGAAACCATATGATACTTGACTCTCTCTGCTTGATTTATTTCACTCAGCATAATTTCTTCCAGTCCTGTCCATGTTGCTACAAAAGTTGGGTATTCATCCTTTCTGATGGAGGCATAATACTCCATCATGTATATGGACCACATCTTCCTTATCCATTCATCTGTTGAAGGGCATCTTGGTTCTTTCCACAGTTTGACGACCGTGGTCATTGCTGCTATAAACATTGGGGTAGAGATGGCGCTTCTTTTCACTACATCTGTATAAAAGAACTTTTTTCTAAACCAATATATGATTTACAATATTGAATGATGATATAAAGAACACAGAAAATTAGCATAAATAATCATTAAATTGTATTTTCTTGAAAATACTCAATATTGGGGTGCTTGGGTGGTTCAGTGGATTAAGCCTCAGCCTTCAGCTCAGGTCATGGTCTCAGGGTCCTCGGATGGAGCCCAGCATCAGACTCTCTGCTCAGCAGGGAGCCTGCTTCCTCCTCTCTCTCTGCCTGTCTCTGCCTACTTGTGATCTCTGTCAAATAAATACATAAAAATCTTAAAAAAAAGAAAATACTCAATATTGTCTTGAAAACAATTTCTTGATAATCCTCAAAATGAGGTAGACTGGTATTCTAAATTCACCTTGAGAGAAATTATGATAATATGAGAAGAAATCTAGACAGCCATGCATATAAAATAACATCACGTTTCAAATACTGTTATATATTTTATATGTGAACAATAAATTCTAGGAGATGGAATAAAGCTCTAGATGCATATCCTCAAACATAACATGGTATGTAGCCACGTTGACAGAATGGGAAGGGGAGGCAAAAATGATGATGTAGGAATGGGATGACTCATCATTCACAGTGGCCTGAGTTACAAATCATGGCCTGGTATTTTGGATATTTAGAAATCAAATATTAGAGATGAGCATATTGTTTTAAAAACTGAGAAAGTATTGGGAATAATTGTAAATGTATTTGAAGTATTTTCCCTGGGTGTCAAGAGGCACAGGTTATGGGATCATAATTTTATCCTGTGGTTTGCTGATGCCATTCCATACATTCTTGGGATAATACACTAAAGTGATAAAAAAGTTATTTCAGTTAGTAATTTCCACGTACTCAAATTATTGCAGATGTTCATTTCATAAACTACCTTGAAATACCTACATCATGGTTCTGGGTCTATGTGAAGCAACTGATTTTCAGTTATTGGGTGGTCATGGTAACTTGTAGAGGAAAAACTGGGAGAGCTGGTTGTGTTCATAAGTTAAATAGATATTGCATTTGACACAGAAGCCGCATTAGATATTGAATATCTGTTTATAAATTCTGATCTGTAGAATTATATTTTTATATTAAAATACTTAGATTATTTCCCCATTACTTTAATTTTACTCAACGATGTAAAGAAAACCATTCTATTTACTTTGCAAAAGATTTGCACCTGCTTCAATCTTTTAAACTTCACTAGAACTTTTGGGTCTAGCATCGGCATTACTGACAATAGACAGTGGAGAAAAAGGGAAAGAGATGGTTTCTTAATGAGTTGGAGAACTAAGGCTTGAACCTGAAGGAGGTTCATACATGGCAGAGAAAATAGGACTATACGCTTCCATTGACCATGTCAAGATTGGTGCCAGGAGTTAATTTTATTTAATCCTGACCAAAGTCTCTTGAGGTTGAGACTACATCAATATGAGTGCAGATAGTCGCTGTTGATAAATCAAGTTTCAGAGATTTAAAGGGAATTCTTTGGATTTCTTGTATTAACATAGGTGGTAAATAGATGCAGATATTTATATGTGAAATTTCTATTTAAAAAGAATACTATCATAACACTAAATATTTTAGGCAACAATTAGGAAATAACAAATGGTTATTTTTAACTACGCAGTACTAAATAGAAATTAAAAGAAAATTTAAAAGCTATTAATTAAAAATGCACTATTGAAGAAAGAGTGTGAAGAATACATACATGTTATTTAAGCCCAAGTAGCTTGGTTTAGTGCTTCTATATTGTCATTTCAAGAAATTTCTTGTTTAAAGAAGAACTAATTCCTATTCTCCTGAAACTGTTCCAAAAAATAGAAATGGAAGGAAAACTTCCAAACTCATTTTATGAGGCCAGCATCACCTTGATCCCAAAACCAGACAAGGATCCCACCAAAAAAGAGAACTACAGACCAATATCCTTGATGAACACAGATGCAAAAATTCTCACCAAAATACTAACCAATAGGATTCAACAGTACATTAAAAGGATTATTCACCACGATCAAGTGGGATTTATTCCAGGGCTGCAGGGTTGGTTCAACATCCACAAATCAATCAATGTGATACAACACATTAATAAAAGAAAGAACAAGAACCATATGATACTCTCAATAGATGCTGAAAAAGCATTTGACAAAGTGTAGCATCCCTTCCTGATCAAAACTCTTCAACGTGTAGGGATAGAGGGCACATACCTCAATATTATCAAAGCCATCTATGAAAAACCCACCACAAATATCATTCTCAATGGAGAAAAACTGAAAGCTTTTCCGTTAAGGTCAGGAACATGGCAGGGATGTCCATTATCACCACTGCTATTCAACATAGTACTACACGTCCTAGCCTCAGCAATCAGACAACAAAAAGAAATTAAAGGCATCCAAATTGGCAAAGAAGAAGTCAAACTATCACTCCTCACAGATGATATGATACTATACGTGGAAAACCGAAAAGACTCCACTCCAAAAGTGCTAGAACTTGTCCAGGAATTCAGTAAAGTGGCAGGATATAAAATCAATGCACAGAAATCAGTTGCAATTCTGTACACCAACAACAAGACAGAAGAAAGAGAAATTAAGGAGTCAATCCCATTTACAATTGCACCCAAAACTATAAGATACCTAGGAATAAACCTAACCAAAGAAGCTAAGAATCTATATGCAGAAAACTATAAAGTACTCATGAAAGAAATTGAGGAAGACACAAAGAAATGGAAAAATGTTCCATGCTCCTGGATTGGAAGAATAAATATTGTGAAAATGTCTATGCTACCTAAAGCAATCTACACATTTAATGCAATCCCTATCAAAATACCATCCGTTTTTTTCAAAATGGAACAAATGATCCTAAAATTTATATGGAACCAGAAAAGACATCAAGTAGCAAAGGAATATTGAAAAAGAAAGCCAAAGTGGGTGGCATCACAATTCCGGACTTCAAGCTCGATTACAAAGCTGTCATCATCAAGACAACATGGTACTGGCACAAAAACAGACACATAGATCAGTGGAACAGAATAGAGAGCCCAGAAATAGACCCTCCACTCTATGGTCAACTAATCTTTGACAAAGCAGGAAAGAATGTCCAATGGAAAAAAGACAGCCTCTTCAATAAATGGTGCTGGGAAAATTGGGCAGCCACATGCAGAAAAATGAAATTGGACCACTTCCTTACACCACACACGAAAATAGACTCAAAATGGATGAAGGACCGCAATGTGAGAAAGGAATCCATCAAAATCCTTGAGGACAACGCAGGCAGCAACCTCTTCGACCTCAGCCACAGCACCATCTTCCTAGGAACATCGGCAAAGGCAGATTTCAGAGATTTAAAGGGAATTCTTTGGATTTCTTGTATTAACATAGGTGGTAAATAGATGCAGATATTTATATGTGAAATTTCTATTTAAAAAGAATACTATCATAACACTAAATATTTTAGGCAACAATTAGGAAATAACAAATGCTTATTTTTAACTACTCAGTACTAAATAGAAATTAAAAGAAAATTTAAAAGCTATTAATTAAAAATGCACTATTGATGAAACAGCGTGAAGAATACATACACGTTATTTAAGCCTAAGTAGATTGGTTTAGTGCTTCTATATTGTCATTTCAAGAAATTTCTTGTTTCCTCTCATTTTCAGTCTGAATCATATTTTCTCTTGTTCTTGGCAACCATAAAACTTTAATCAACAGTGTAGAAAATACACACATCACTTCCAGATCCTCTCAGTGAACTCTGACCCATGTCCTGCTCCCATACCAAAGTTGCCCTAGGTGGGTTTGCTTACAAAGATCAACCTTCTCTTTATTACCTCCTCTGTAAATTGCTTTGTAAATGTATATATTCAGTTTATTCCTCCATCATAATGTGAAAGTTCCTCTAAATAATGGTATTTATAAATAATTTGCGTATTACCATTTTTATTTTAGTTTAAGAATATTTAATAAGCATTATCTATATTACATATGTTATTTTCCTTGTTTTCCATGTTTGTATTCAATTGCAAATAAAATTTGAAAAACCTCTCACTTTATTGATGCACATATTTACAGAATAAAGCGATTTTTCAAATATAAGATCATTATGATAAAGATTAAATGTGGATTCCAGGTGATGAGAAGTAATTTAGTTAAAACTGTATAGTGATCCAGTGTCAGATCTGAAAATGTGTCCTCTAGATACCAGACAATGAGGAATTTTCTTCTGAAGCAGACAAATCTCAAAGAAGGATCATTGGGATCACTAAATAAGTCTGGTCGCAATCATTTTTGTCGATTGCATAGTTGGAAAAAGAATGTGCATTTAACAAAGAAATTTCTAGTTTTTGCCTAAAATGTTTTAAGAATTCTCAGACTAATCTTTTATAATCATCTGAACGTAAAAAAAAAAAATCGCCAGCAGTTTTCATATAAATTTGGATTGCTTCTTCTCATTTCAAGAACCCTGTCATACTTTTATGTGAACTTTACCAAATTAAGGTTCTTTATGGACCTATAGGGGAAGAGTTCTCTAAAAGACCCATCAGATCTTTTTCCCCAGGACTTCCTTAATAGTACTGGCTGCATGAAGTCCACCTTGGTTCTTTGGAAAATGTGTTCATACTTGTATCTGTATGTCCATAGATAATTATTTTGCATTGCTATTAGTTATCCAGATTTTTCAGTATCGTGAAATGACTTTCCTAGAATGAATCAGATTACTGAGAGGAGAATCCACTGGAATCTAGCCCAGCACAGGTCCCTACAGTATCTCTGCAATTTCATATATGGACTTTTTCATGCCTTCTAATATTTTCACAACAGTTTCTATTAAAATGGACAAACAGTACAGAGTTCAAAATGCTTTAGTGACTTAGGAATTAATGTGCTTCTTAAATATTTAAGTAATGTGTATTTTCATTTGTTTAGATAGATATAGAGCTTGTAATCTTAAGAATTTTATTGTACACAGAGATCTAAAATGCACAGTATTTGTATGTGCATACATCTGTGTGCTTCTATATACACCTTCATGAAATATCACAATAGCAAATCAGCACTGAAAAATAGGTAGGTAGGTAGACAGATGTATGGAGTTATATCTGATTCACCAGTATATACTTTGACTTTGTTTTTTTTTTATTTGTTTATTTACAGCATAACAGTGTTTATTGTTTTGGCATCACACCCAGTGCTCCATGCAGTACGTGCCCTCCCTATTACCCACCACCTGGTTCCTCAACCTCCCACCCCCCCCACCCCCCTGCCGCCCCTTCATAACCCTCTGGTTGTTTTTCAGAGTCCATAGTCTCTCATGGTTCATCTCCCTTCCAGTTTCCCTCAACTCCCTCTCCTCTCCATCTCCCCATGTCCTCCATGTTATTTGTTATGCTCCACAAATAAGTGAGACCGTATGATCCTTGACTCTCTCTGCTTGACTTATTTCGCTCAGCATAATTTCTTCCAGACTCTGGAAAGAACCAAGATGCCCTTCAACGGATGAATGGATAAGGAAGATGTGGTCCATATACACAATGGAGTATTATGCCTCCATCAGAAAGGACGAATACCCAACTTTTGTAGCAACATGGACGGGACTGGAAGAAATTATACTTTGACTTTGGATTCAGATTGAAAAGAAGTTTATTTTGCTTTATTGCAAAACAAGCTGCAGATTTTTGGAGCCAATGCTAAATCTAATGCTAGCTGTCACTTACTAGAAATGTAAACACGGATTAGTGAATCCAACTCTCTGACCTTTACCTCATAAGTATAGCAGATCAAAATCATGAGATATGATCTCACACTTCCTAGAATGCCTGTAATTAATAATTGAAAAAATAATGAGTTTTGGAGAGAATGTGGCGAAAACACAACACTTGAGCACTATTGATTGGACTATATATTACTACAGCCTTTATGGAAATTTGTATAGAAGTTCTTCAAAAAGTTAAAAGTAAAACTCCCATATTCCCACCTCTGGCTATATACCCAAAGGAAGTAAAATGATATGAAATCAAATTTGAAGCTATACTTTACTCTTGTAATCATTATTGCGGTGTGACTCATAATGGATAAAATATGGAAATTAATTTTACATGTTCATTGACAAATAAATGGAAAAATGAAATAAGAGCAACATTTATGAACCTGGAGGACATTAAAAGGAGTGAAATAAGCCAAACACAGAAAGACAGACACTTA
Source organism: Meles meles (assembly GCF_922984935.1). Classification (NCBI taxonomy): domain Eukaryota; kingdom Metazoa; phylum Chordata; class Mammalia; order Carnivora; family Mustelidae; genus Meles; species Meles meles. The sequence goes on along the minus strand of NW_025721214.1, from coordinate 198,222 downwards.
CAACAATTACAATTGTATATGAAATCTAGTAGTCCATCTTTAAAAGCAAAGAGTAGAATGGCAATTGTCAGTGACTGAAGGCAGGGAGAAATGGGAAGATGTGGGTGAAATGCTAAGTTTCCAGTGTACATGTTGAATAAGTTCTATTTAGAGCAATTTATATGTAGTTAACAAAATTGTATATTGGAAATTTTCTGTTACTATGGATCTCACCAGTTGGTAGTATTCATACACACACACACACACACACACACACACACAAGCTAAGTGAATTTGTGGATATGCGCTTTGTAGTGATTATTGGAAAGTGTAAGTATCTTAAATAAAGCTGTGCACCATATATATGTGTGTGTGTGTTTGTCTATTATTCCTAAACAAATCTGAAGAAAAAAAAACAAAAAAATGACAAGACTGAATTATATAATTTATACTGGATACGTCAAATCTGAGTGGCATGAGTGACCCATGCACACTAATTGTGACATTTTTTACTATCTTCACTATTGCCACTAAAATCAACATAGTTACCATCATACATTTTTATCCATACACATATCATCTTTGGATTTCTCAGGGACATTGTTCCCAAAAAGTTTCAAAACACTCATTGATTTTCACAAAGCATCCTACTTTGCTATCACAGATGTAACTATTACTCCACTGGAGACTTAGTGATAGGCAAATAAATTTTTATTTTATGTTTTTATTATTACTTATTTTTTAAGTTAACTTTAAAAAAAGATTGTATTTATTTATTTGACAGAAAGCACAAGCAAAGGGAGCAGGAGAGGGATAAGCAGGCACCCCTCCAACCAGGGAGCCAGATGCAGGGCTCACTATCAGGGGCCTGGGATCATGAGCAGAGCCTAAGGCAGAAGTTTAACTCACTTAGCCACCCAGGCGCCCCAAAGACAATTTTTTTAATACCATAGTTAAATACAGAAAGCAGTAAAATCGGGTAAAATTTGTGTTAAAAAAATAATCCTATCCCTTTGGGCCCACCCATTTCCTTCATATATGGACCTGCACATAGAAAAAGTTTACATTTTTGAATAAAGATGCAAAGTATGTAAAAAACTTTAAACTGATGCAAACAAAAACAAAAACAAAGGAAAACCAAGGCAGAGGAAGGTGTTTAAACTTTCCTTGACTTGTTGGAATGGTGATAACAGAGAGCCTTTTTTTTTTTTAATATTTTATTTATTTGACAGAGAGAAATCACAACTAGGCAGAGAGGCAGGCAGAGAGAGAGGAGAAAGCAGGCTCCCTGCGGAGCAGAGAGCCCGATGCAGGGCTTGATCCCAGAACCCTGGGATCATGAGCTGAGCCGAAGGCAGAGGTTTTAACCCACTGAGCCACCCAGGTGCCCCGGTAACAGAGAGCTTTATGAGGGAATCTGTAGGGAAGGAGGGCAAACAAATTCTCCACTTAATAAAAAGTAAAAAAACCAAACCAAACCAAACCAAACCAAAACAAAGCTTTAAAATCGATCCCTGGTTGTAGACAAGTTCTCCAAAACCAGTAGCTGGCACCCCTGCAACAAACAAAGAGGGAGAAAATTTCCTGGGTTATCTCAACAATCAGGTCCTTTTCCTCTGCTGACGGTACTAGGGGGTTTCCGGACTGTACTCAGTTGGGTCGCCAGTGCAGGGGCTGCGCAGGCTGACCAAGCTGACCAGTCTGCTCCCTTCCTGATGTTGGGCTCCTGTGGGTCACCACAGCTGCTCCCTCCTACCCCGCTGCCCCCTCCCGCCTGGCCTGCCACCTGCTCCACCCAGAGGCCAGCCCCATCTCTGTGGCAGCTGAAGCTGTGCCCCTGCCCCTGGAGGCCTGGTCCATCTGGCCTTCAGTGGAGGGTCTCCTGGCCCCCGAGGCCTCTCCCGCTCTCCTGTGGCCTCGCTGCTCTTCCTGAAGGAGAAGCCCCTCCACCAGAAAGACTTCTGAAAGGAAAAGTGCTTCTTCCTATTTCTCGGGCTCTCTCGCTGCTGGGTTAGTGCAGGGCTGGTCTCTGGCCTTTGGGGGAGACATCCAGCAGGGGACCAAGGCGGCCTCCCTGTCAAAGCGCACAGCCTAGCATGTCTTGGCGGCCTCCCCGCTCCCAGGGCTCCTCCTTCTTGGCGAGGTAGCCTGACTTCAGGGGTAACCATGGAGGCTCCTCCTTCTTGGCCACGGGTGGGACCCCGCCCTGCTGCCAGCAGCCATGGGCTCCTCCAGGTCTGGGCTCCAGCACTGCCCTTGGCCTGCAGCTCATCCTTTGGAGCCTGGCTAGGCCGGGATTGGGAGAGGTGGCGCCTTTACCTGCGGGTGATGGGACTGGTGGGGAAATGGAAGGGGTGCATGACAGCGCCAGGAATAATGGGACACTGGAAATAACAGGGGGAGGCTTAGTGTTTTTTTTTGTTGTTGTTTTGTTTTGTTTTTGTTTTTGTTTTTTTAATAAACATTCTTAGGATGTATTTTGTGAGGCAGATTTACAACACTACTGTCTTGATTAAGAAGGAAAGGGGGAAAAAACACACAGAAAAAAACAATACCCACATTTTCTAAAAGATCATAGTCTTAGGAGTTAATTTAAACCACAGGAACTTTTCACCTATCTCATCTTAGCTGTACCAGTCAGTGATAATATGCCTCTTTCAAATTCAATTATTTTACTAAAAATACCTTGGTTTGGACAAATTCTCACATTTGCAGGTCCATTACCATTCATACATGTGCTGTGTATTTTGTCAGAGAATTATAATTATTTAGTGACTGTATTTACGTGAATATAGTATTAAGTGTAGACCTTAGTTTAATTTACCATAAATAGAGAAAAGAAGTGCATTGATGATTGTAGATGTCAGCCATTGATTAAAATATCAATTCCACTATATTTACTACCATTTTACAGTAGAATACAAGGTACAACAACAATTCTTTCAAGAATTCTATAATGTTTTGTCTAAGGCTTAAAGAGAGTTTCATTTTTTTTAAACACACAAGTATGTAAAAATTTATTTACTTTTTAACATTTAATTATATATCTATATGAAAATATGGAATATATAAAATCTATAAAATATGGATATTTTAATAGACTTTATAGCAAAATAAGATTTTCCTTTGAATGGTCATTGTTAATTAAAGATTTTTTTTTAATTTATTTGACAGAGAGAGATCACAAGTAGGCAGAAAGGCAGGCAGAGAGAGTGAGAGGGAAGCAGGCTCCCTGCTGAGCAGAGAGCCCAATGCAGGACTCGATCCCAGGACCCTGAGATCATGACCAGAGCCGAAGGCAGCGGCTTAAACCATTGAGCCACCCAGGCGCCCGGCCATTGTTAATTAAATGCTTAAATCTATCCATTGTTGGGGTCGCTGGGTGGCTCAGTGGGTTAGGCCTCTGCCTTCAGCTTGGGTCATAATCTCAGGGTCCTGAGATAGAGCCCTGAATTGGGCTCTCTGCTCAGCGTAGAGCCTGCTTCTCCCTCTCTCTATGCCTGTCTCTCTGTCTATTTGTGATCTCTCTCTGTCAAATAAAAAAAATTCTTTAAAAAAATCTATCAGTTGTTAATTCTAATATTTTATTAAATAGTTTCTTTATTGATTCTAATCAAAATTATCTTAAGCATTTAAATGATAAGTAACAATAAAAATACCCATAAGACATGTACCCTTTGTTATCATGCATAGTTACAAACATACTGGTTTCTCAAGCTGATATTGGTCCTCCCATCATCCTATCAATGAAGTCATTTTTCTGAATAGAGTATTTTTCAAACCACTGTGTATACTTTGCTCTCATCCCTGCTCTTGCCATTTTAGATAACTCCATAAAGACTCATGATCTGGGGACATCTTTGGAGATTAAGGAGAATACTTGATGTTTTATGAGTGTATTCACTCATAAACTCACTCAGTGTGAGAAGTGAATACAATTCTCATGTCTCATTCACTGAGATATGAGTAACATTAAAATAGCAATTGCTCATCATATCTCTAGGACAAAATTTAGAAACAAGTTCTGATAATTTGTGTAGCTGTTTTAATAGTTGAGTTCAAGTTTATTCAGTGGGTAAACAAATATATTTATTCAGATCTTGAATATTATGTCTCTCATGTATAACTTCTTTCTTTATTGTGGCTATTAATTCCTTATTGAATATATCATTTGCAAATATCTTCTCCCAATCAGAAGTTATGTTGATTGTTCGCTTGGCTGTGCAGAAGCTTTTTATCTTGAGAAACAGTAGTTCATTTTTCTTTTGATTCCCTTGCCTTTAGAGACCTGTGTTGCAGGAAGTTACTGTGGCTGAGGTTGAAGAGTTTGCTGCCTGGGGTTCTCCTCTAGGATTTTGAAGGATTCCTCTCTCTCACTGGGGTTTTTCATCCATTTTGGATTTTTTGTTACATGTGGTAGATGAGAATGGGCCAGTGTCGTCCTTCTGCATGTGACTGTCCAATTTTTCCAGCATCATTTATCAAAGACATTGCCTTTTTTTCCATTGGATATTCTTCCCTGCTTTATTAAAGATCAGTTGGCCTTAGAGTCAAGGGGTTTTTTTCTGGGCTCTCTGTTCTATTCCATTGAGTGATACATCTGTTTTTGTGTCACTAACATGCTGTCTCGATGATCACAGCTTTGTAAACTTGCTTGCAAACAGAAATTGTGATGCCCCAAGCTTTGGTATTCTTTTTCAACAATCCCCGGGCAATTAGGGGTTTTTCTGGCTACATGCAAATTTTAGGATTGCTTGTTTTAGCTCTGGGAAGAATATCAAGTTTATTTTGATAGGGATTGCATTGAATGTGTAGATTGATCTGGGCAGCTTAGACGTTTTCACAATGTTTTTCTTCCAATCTATGAGCATAGAAGTTGTTCCACCTCTTTGTGTCTTCCTCAGTTTCCTTCATAAGTCTTCTGTAGTTTCTATGGTACAGATCCTTGACCTCTTAGATTAGGTTTATTCATAGGTATCTTATGGTTTTGAATGCTATAGTAAATGGAATTGAAACCTTACTCTTTCTCCATTCAGATTGTTAGTATATAGAAAAGCAACTGATTTCTGTGCATTCGTTTTGAGTCCTTCATGTTGCTGAATTGCTGTTATTTCATGTAATTTAGGGGTGGAGTCTTTTGGGATTTTCTCATAAAGTATATTGTCATATGCAAAGAGAGAGTTTGACTTCTTTGCCAGTTTGAATCCATTATCTTTTTGTTGTACAAATGCTGAGGCTAAGACTTCTAATACTCTGTTGAACAAAAGTGGTGAGAATGGGAATCCCTGTCATGTTCCTGACCCAAAGGGAAAAGCTCTCAGATTTTTCCCATTGAGAATGACATTTGCTGTGGGTTGTTCAGAGATGGCTTTGATGAAACATGTGCCTTCTAACCCTATATTTTGAGGAGTTTTCATCTGGAAAGGATGTTGTATTTTGCCAAATGATTTTTCTGCATCAGTTGAGAGGATGATATGGTTCTTGTCATTCTTTTGTTAATATGATCTATCACATCGATGCACTTGTCTATGTTGAACCTTCCTTGCATCTCAGGAATTGATCTCCCTTCATCATGAATAGCTCTTTTAACATTCCATGGGATCTTGCTGGCTAGTACCTTGCTGAGTATTCTGGCATTCTTGTTCATCAAGACTATTGGTCTGTAATTCTCCTTTCCAGTGGGGTGTCTGCTTTTGGATCAAGCTAATGGTCGCCTCATAAAATGAGTTTGGACACTATCCATCCCTTCCTTCCTTGCTTTCTTTCTTTTTTTTGAAACAGCTTCAGTAGAAGAGGTATGATTTATTCTTTCAATGTTTGGTAGAATTTCCCTGGGAAGCTATCTCGCCCTGGAATCTAGATTTTTTGGGAGCTTTGTGATCACTGCTTCAATTTCCATGCTGGTTATGGGTCGGCTCAGATTATCTATTCTTTCCTGTTTTGGACTTGGTAGATTACAAGTTTCCATGAATGCATCTATTTCTTCCAGATGGCCTAATTTGTTGCTGTATAGTTGCTGATGATATGTTCTAAGAATTCTCTGTTTCTCTTACATTGGTCATGATCTCTCCCTTTTATTATTACTATGAATCAAACATAATGCCTGTTATTTTCTACACTTATATTTAAGCCATGATGGATGAGTTGAGAGTAGCATTTGCTCTATTGCCACGTGGTCTGAGTTACCCACAACTGTGACCTTCATGGGGTCTAATGGCCAATGTCTTCATTAATATCCATGTAAGTGTTTTAATTAACGGTGCCTCTAAGTGGCACATTTAGCTTTGCGTTGGTTGAGACTTTCAGCCTCACCATGACCTTCAGTATAAATACAGCTCAAATATTATCTTTTCATCTTGTAGGACAGTTTACTTGTTTTCCTTTAAAACATGGTTTCCAGGTGATAATATCAGTCAGGGGTGAAACTGAGAAAGCCAACAATAACTGATCAGCTGACCTGTGTGTTGCTTGGTCACCAGAATGAGGCTAATCTGAGAAATCCCCAATGACTGGCCAGGGCATAGTGATTAATTTGCATGGTGGTGACATCACAGGAAGAAGGCATTGTGATGTCCTGGGGCAGTTATAAAAGCTTGGCAACAGCACAGGCTGCCGTGTGGAGAGAGATGGCAGTTCAGTCACTGCTCTTCCTGCTCTTCCTTGACTTCTCTGCCCTGTTCCCTGCCCCTGCCCATAGCAAGCCCCTGCTCATTCCTCCTGTCCTGGGCCTCTCTCCGATACTCTACACACCACCTTCATATCAGCACCTATGTCTGTGCCCCTCTGTGGTCCTGAGAGGCCTCAAATCTGTGCATTGTGTTTCCTAGACACATTTATCTTGGCATTGGTTGAGTTATAAATCATGGCATGGTATTTCGGATTTAGGAATCAAGATGAGAGATGAGTGTATTATTTTAAAAAACTGAGGAAGGGGGCGCTGGGTGGCTCAGTGGTTTAAAGCCTCTGCCTTTGGCTCAGGTCATGATCTCAGGGTCCTGGGATCGAGCCCAACATTGGGCTCTCCGCTCAGTGGGAGCCTGCTTCTCCCTCTTCCTCTGCCTGCCTCTCTGGCTACTTGTGATCTCCGTCTGTCAAATAAATAAATAAAATCTTTAAAAAATGAGGAAGTACTGGTAAAAATTGTAAGTGGGTTTGAAGTATCTGCCTTGGGTGTCAAGAGGCATAGGTTGTGGGACCATCAATTTATCCTATGGTCTGTTGATGCAATGTCCATGCATTCTTGGAATAATATCCTAAAGTCATAAAAAAGTTATTTCACTTAGTAATTTACATGTTCTCAAATTATTGCAGATGTTCATCTCCTAATCTACTGGGAAATACCTACATCAGGGTTCTGGGTTTATGTGAAGGAGTTTATTTTCAATTATTGGGTGGTCACTGTCAACTCGCAGAGGAAAAACTGGGAAAGCTGGTTGTGTTTATAGTTAAAGAGCTACTGCATCTGACACGGAAGTCGCTTTAGATATTGAATATCTGGTTCCAAACCCTAATATGAAGAATTATATTTTCATGTAAAAATAATGAGATTATTTCTCCGTTATTTTAACTTTACCCAATGGCATTATGGAAGCCAGTCTACTTACTTTGCAAAAGATTTGCATCTGCTTCAAGCATTGAAACTTCACTCGAAGTTCTGGGTCTGGCCTCAGCATTACTGTCAATAGGGAGTGGAGTAAAAGGGAAAGAGATGGTTTCTTAGTCAGGTGGAGAATGAAGGCTTGAACCTGAAGAAGGTCCATACATGGCAGAGAGGATAGGACTATACACTTCTGTTGACCATCTTCTCAGGGTGGAACCTACCATATGTGAGATTGATGCCAGGAATTTATTTTATTTATTCCTGACCAACGTCTCTTCAGTTTGATACAACCATCAATATGAATACAGAGAGTTGCTGATGATAAATCAAGTTTCAGAAATTTAAGGGAATTCATTGGATTTCCTGTCTTAACACAGATAGTAAATAGATGCAGGTATTTATATATTAAATTTGTATTTAAAAAGAATCCTATCTTCGCACTAAATATTTTAGGCAACAATTATGAAATAAAATTGGTCGTTTTTAACTGCTCAAAAGTAAATAGAAATTAAAAGAAAAGTATTAAACCTATTAATTAAACATGTACCAGAGATGAAACAGAGTCAAGAATTTATACAAGTTATCTATGCCTCAATAAATTGCTTTGTTTCTTCTATATTGTCATTTCAAGATATTTCTTGTTTCCTATCTATTTCAGTCTTAATCTTATTTTCTCTTGTTCCCTGCAATAATACAGCTTTGATCAATAGTGTAGAGAATACACACATCACTTCCAGATCCTCTCAATGAACTCTGATCCATGTCCTGCCCCAATACCAAAGTTGCCCTACGTGGTTGTGCTTACAAAGATCAAACTCCTCTTTATTATCTCCCCTGTAAATTGCTTTGTAAATGTATATATTCAGTTTATTCCTACTTCACAATGAGAAAAGTCCTCAAAATAATGTAACTTATACATAATTTGCATATTACCATTTTGAATTTAGTTTAATATAATTTAATAAGCATTATCAATATTACAGATATTCTTTTTCCTAGGTTTCAAATGTTCCTATTCAATTGCAAATAAGACTTGAAAAACCTCTCACTTTATTGATTCACATATTTACAGAATAAAGTGATTTTTCAAATATAGGATCATTATAAAGATTAAATGTGGATCCCATGTGATGAGAATTAATTTGGTTCAAACTATATATGATCCGTTGGCAAATCTAGAAATGTGTTCTCTAGATACCGGACAATGTAGAATTTTATTCAGAAGCAAACGAATCTCAAAAAAAGATCATTCAGATCACTAAATAAGTCTGGTCACAATCCATTTTGTCTGATTATTGCATAGTTGCAAGCAGAATGCGCCTTTAACAAAGAAATTTCTATCATTTTCCCTAAAATTTTATAAGAAATATCAGACTAAATTTTAATAAGCATCTGAATTTAAAAAACAAAAATCACCAATTTTCATATAAATTTGGGTTATTTCTTCTCTTTTCAAGAACTCTGTCATACTTTTGTGTGAACTTTATCAAAATAAACTTCTTTACCCACCTATGGGGGAAGAGTTCTCTAAAAGACCTAGCAGACTTTTTCCACAGGACTTCCATGAACCTACTGGCTGCTCAAAGCATACCTCAGTACTTTGAAAACTTTGTTCATACTTGTATCTGCATGCCCATAGATATTAATTATTTTGCATTGCTATCCGTTACCTAGCTTTCATGGTATTATGAAATGACTTCCCTAGAATGTATCAGGTTGCCGAGAGGGCAATCCTCTGGAGTCTAGCCAAGCACAGTTCCCTGCAGTATCTCTGCAATGAGTCATACATGAAATTTTTCATGCCTTCTAATGTTTCGACAACAGTTTCTGTTAAAAAGAAAACAACTTATTTGTGAAGCATAACAAATAACATGGAGGACATGGGGGGATGGAGAGAAGGGAGTTGAGGGAAACTGGAAGGGGAGATGAACCATGAGAGACTATGGACTCTGAAAAACAACCTGAGGGTTTTGAAGGGACGGGGGTGGGGGTGGGAGGTTGGGGAACCTGGTGGTGGGTAATAGGGAGGGCACATATTGCATGGAGCACTGGGTGTGGTGCAAGAACAATGAATACTGTTACGCTGAAAGGAAATTTAAAAAAAGGAAAAAAAAAAGCAAGAAGACAAACAGCAGAGTTCAGAAAGCTTTCATGACTTAGGGATTAAGACTCATTTAAAATAGTTAACCAATGTGTATTTTTCATTTGTTTAGATGGTTATAAAGCTTGTGATCGTAAGGATTTCATTGTACACAGAGATCTAAAATGTATAGTATTCGTATGTGCCTATATCTGTGTGTTTCTGTATATATATCGTCATGAAATATCACATCAGAGAATCAGTACTGATAAATAGGTAAGTAGGTAGAGAGATATATGGAGAGATATCTGATTTATCAGCATATACTTTGTCTTTAGATTCAGACTGAAGAGAAGTTTATTTTGCTTTATTGTAAAACATGCTGCAGATTTTTGGAGCCAATGTTAGATCTAATGCTAGCTGTCACTTACTAGAAATGTAAACATGGATTAATGAATTCAACTCTTTGAGCCTTTAACTCATCAGAAGAGCAGATCAGAATCATGAGATATGATCTCACATTTCTTGGAATGATTGTTATCAATAATTGAACAAAATGATGTCTGTTGGAGTGGATGCAGATAAAAAACAACACTTGAGAACTATTGATGGGAATATAAATTGGTACAGCCATTATGGAAAATAGTATAGAAGTTTTTCAAACAGTTGAAAGTAAAACTATCCTAAGTTCCAACAATCCCACTTCTGGATATCTATGCAAAGGACATAAAATGATATGAAATCAAATTTGAAGCTATACTTTACTCGTGTAATCATTATTGCAGTGTGACTCACAATAGCTAAAATGTGGAAATTAATTTGACATATTCATTGACAAATGAATGGAAAAATGAAATAAAAGTATCATGGATGAACCTGGAGGTCATTGAGAGAAGTGAAATAAGCCAAACATAGAAAGACAAACACTTTATAATTACAATTGTAAATGAAATCTAAAAGTCAATCTTTAGAAGAGTAGAATGGGAATTGTCAGTGACTAAAGGCAGGGAAAATTGGGAAGATGTGGGTCAAATGCTAAGTTTCCAGTATACATGTTGAATAAGTTATATTACAGCAATTTATATATAGTTAACAACATGGTATATTGGAAATTTCCTGTTACTGGAGATCTCCCCAGTTGGTGGTATTCTTACACACACACACACACACACACACACACACACACACCACATACACAAGCTAAGTGAATTGGTGGATATGCACTTTGTAGTTATTAGGAAGCGTAATTCTTTTTTTTTAATATTTTATTTATTTGACAGAGAGAAATCACAACTAGGCAGAAAGGCAGGCAGAGAGAGAGGAGGAAGCAGGCTCCCCGTGGAGCAGAGAGCCTGATGTGGGCCTCGATCCCAGGACTCTGGGATCATGACCTGAGCCAAGGGCAGAGGCTTTAACCCACTGAGCCACCCAGGTGCCCCAGGAAGTGTAATTCTTAAATGAAACTGTGTACCTTATATATATGGAATATTTGTCAATTATACCTAAATAAATCTGAAGAAAAGGCAAAAAAAAATGACAAGACTAAATGGGATAGTTTATACTGGATGTGTCAAATCTGAGTGGCATGAGTGACCCATGCACAGTAGCTGTGATATTTTTTTTACCATCTTCACCATTGCCACTAAAATCAGCAGAGTAACCATCATACATTTTTTATCCATACACATGTCATCCTTGCATTTCTCAGGGACTTTGTTCCCGAAAAATTTCAGTACACTCATTGGTTTTAATAAAGTATCCAACTTTGCTCTATTATTATTGCTATCACTATGACTGCACTGGAAAATTAGTGACAGGCAAAGAAAATTATATTTCATTTTCTTATTTTTACTTATTCTTAAAATTAACTTAAAAAAAGAAAAAGATTGTCTTTGTTTCACAGAAAGCACAAGCAAAGGGAGCAGGAGAGAAGTAAGCAGGCACCGCACCAACCAGGAAGCCAGATGCAGGGCTCACTATCAGGACCCTGGCATCATGAGCTGAGCCTAAGGCAGAAGTTTAACCAACTTAGCCACCCAGGGCCCCAAGGACATTTTTTTTTTTTTAATATTCTAGCTAAGTACAGAAAGTAGTACAACTAGGTAAATTTTATAAGAAATCATCCTATCACTTTGGGCACACCCATCTCCTTCATATATAGGCATGTCCATAGATTGACAAAGTTTATATTTTAGAACAAAGATGCAAAATATGCAAAAAAATTAATAATGATTCAAAATTTAAAAACAAAAAAGAATCACAGCAGAGGAAGGTGTTTAAGTTCTCCCGGACCTGTTGGAACGGGGTAACAGTGTGATTTAGGATGGGATCTGTGGGGAAGGAGGGGGAACCAAATCTGTCACTTAAAAAAGAAAAAAGAAAAAAAAAAAGACATCCTTGAAATCAATCCCTGATTGTAGACAAGTTCTCCAAAACCGGTATCTGGCACCCCTGCAACAAACTTGAGAAAAGTTCTTGGATTATCTCAACAATTGGGCCCTTTTCCTTGATGCATCCACCATGGGGCTTCTGGACTGCAGTTGGCTGAGCCTCCTGTGTGGGGGGCTGTGCAGGCTGACCAGGATCACCTGACTCTCCCCGCCTTTTTGGGCTGGAACTCCTGTGGGTCACCCCTGCAGCCCTCATTCTGCACAGCCCACCCCATGCCCAGCACCAATGCCAGCTCCCCCAGGCCAGACCCATCTCTGAAGCAGATGGAGCAGTGCCTCTGGAAGTCAAGTCCACACCACGCCCTCCCAGATCTGCCGCCACCTGCTCCCAGAGGCAGTGCCCATCTCTGTGGAGGCGGGAGTGGTGCCCCTGGAGGTTGGTCCTCAGAGACTCTGGCCTCACCGGTGGCTCCCCCTCCCCAGCCGCTTTCCCGCAGTCTTCCTGCTCTGCCTGAAGGAGAAGCTGCTCCCCTAGAAAGACTCCTGGAAGGAAAAGCACTTCTTCCAATTTCTCGGGGTCTTACTGCTGGGTGAGCCCCAATCCATTCCACAGCCTTGTGGGGAGACTTCGAGGAGGCGGCTCAGGTGGTCTCCCCATCAGCGGCACAGCCTAGCCCGTCTTGCTGGCCTCACCCTAGGGCATCACAATGCCTTCTTGTGATGTCACCACCATGCCCTGGAGAATCACCCAGGCACTCACAAATTTGTCTCATTCAGGTGGCCAGTCACCACGTAGCTCAGCTGGCCAATGACCAAGGGCTTTTTCAGTGACCCTTCTGACATCATCCAATGGAAAACAGGTTAACTTTCTTTCAGGATGAAAAATTCATCTTTGGGATGTATTTATAGTGAAGTTCATGGTGAGGCCGAAAGACTCAACCAGTATAAAGCAAAATGTGTCACTCAGCGTCACCATTCCCTGAAATGCTATCGCCAGTATTCATGAAGACACGGACCATTAAACCCCATGAACTGTCACACTTCATGAGTAAGTTCATAATATGATGCTACTTTCCACTCCTCCATTAAAGCTTAAATATAAATGTAGAAAATGATAGCTATTATGTTTGCTACGTCTTCCCAAAATAAACTTAAACCAAGAAAGGATGATGCTGTGTCCCAAGTCATTACCTTCTGCCAAAACAATATTTAGCTCTCATAGACGGGGGAGAACAAAATCCAGCCTGTCAGCAGGTTCACTGTCTTCATGTCTAGCTTCCAACACAAAGCAGTGGGAGGAGGACTTAAGTTTGTCTCCTCCCTCAAATACAAGTCAATATTTATCAGGTCATTCAGAACACACAATAAATGAATCAGAGATCTGAGAAAAAAAATGCTGCAGGTCTATAAGTAGAAAAGGGCCCACCATTCCGAAGGGAGGTGGTGTTCAGATTTGAATCTGGTGTTATATAGCTTAGGGGTGGGAACCTGCCTGGGGAAGCTACCACAAAGTCTTCTTAGCAGCAGATCAGAAAATGGTAACATTTAGAAGTCTGCTGCTGTGGGGGTGTCCCTGGCTTAAAAATGCTCAGGTAGGGAAGCCAGGTGGAATCCTGAGTGTGACAAGATTGGTCTCAGGATCCCTGGGGTGACATGAAAATGGGTGCTGCCTGAGTATGGCAGAATTCCCAGACTTAAAAAAGTTAAAAACAAACAAACAAAAAACAAAACAGAAAAACAAAACAAAACAAAAAACAAAACAAAACGAAACAACAATAAAAAAAACCCTACCTTACCACCAAGCTTTAGGAGCAGGAAACCTGCCTGAGAAGAGAGTGTCTAGATGCCAGTTTTCTGCTCTGTGTTGACATAAACTGCTTGCTACTGCATGGTTGTAGGATTGTTTTCCAGGGATAGGGAGGCAAAAGGCAGAAGCATAGGAGATCTGCTATGAGAGGAACCACACATTTCCATGCTAAACATTTGGACATCGGTGGTGAGAGTGGACAAACCTGGTGTGTTTCCGAACGTAGGGGAAAATCAGTCTTTCTCTGTTGAGGATTATATCTATTGTGGGTCTTTCATATATAGTCTTTATGATGTTGAGTTATATTCCCTCTCTTTCTACGTGGTAGCGAGTTTTTTCAAAGAAGATGCAGTATTTTGTGAAATGCTTTTTCTGCATCTATGGAGAATGTCATATGGTTCTTGCGTTTGTTTTTTATTTTATTTTTTGCCCATTTTTTAATGTGGTCTATCCCATTGATTGACTTGCTGAGGTTGAGTCACTTTTCAGTGCAGGAATAAATCCCTCATGGTCATGTTGAATAATCCTTTAAATGTACCATTGGATCCTGTTGGCTAGTATCTTGGTGAGACTATATGCATCCTTGTTCATCAGGGATACTGGTCTGTAATTCTTTTTAGAGGGCATCCTTCTGTGGTTTTGGCCTCAAGGCAATGCTGGTCTCATAGAAGGAGTTTGCTGTTTTCCTTTTTTCTATTTTTTTTTATACTTTCAGAAATATGGGCATTAATTCTTATTTTATTACTTGGCAGAATTCCCCTGGGAAGCCATTTCTCTCTGGATACTTTTTGGGAAACTTGGTAACTAATTCAGTTTTTTCCCCTTTTTGCTGGTTTTGGGTCTGCTTAGGTTTTCTGTTTCTTCCTCATTGAATTTTGGTAGATTATGTTTCAAGGACTGTATCCATTTATTTCAGCTTGCCCAGCTTTTTGGCATGTATTCGCTCATAATATTTCCATATGATTGTTGCATTTATTGGGTTTTGCTGTGTTTTCTCCTCTCTTGTTTATGCTTTTATTTATCTGGGTCCTTTCTCTTTTATTTTTGGTAAACCTGATTAGAGGTTTAACAATCTTATTAATTCTTTCAAAGAACCAGTTCCTAGTCACATTTCTCTGTTCTTTTCTTTAATTTCTGTTTCTTTGCTTTCTGCTCAGATCTTTTTTTTAAGGTTTTATTTATTTATTTGACAGAGATCACAAGTAGGCAGAGAGGCAGGCAGAGAGAGAGGAAGGGAAGCAGACTCCCTGTTGAGCAGAAAGCCTGATGTAGAACTCAGTACCAGGACCCTGGTATCATGACCTGAGCTGAAGGCAGAGGCTTTAATCCTCTGAGCCATCCAGGTGCCCCTTTGCTCTAATCTTTATTATTTCTTATCTCCCACTGGATTTATGGTTTATGTCCTTTTTATCTCCAGTATCTTTAAGCATAAGATTAGGTTGTGCATTTGATACTTTTCTTGTCTCTTGGTGGGGTGGAGGGGCTTGTATTGCTATATACTTACCTCTTAGAACTGCCATTGCTGCTTCCCAATGGTTCACAACTGTCATGTATTCAATTTCATTTGCTTCCATGAATTTTTAAAGTTCTTCTTTAATTTTCTGGTTGACCCATTCATTCTGAAATAGGATTCCTTTTAACCTCCATGAATTTTTGGTCCTTCTATGTTTTCATATGTTAGATTTCAAGTTTCATAGCATTGAGGTCTGAAAATATGTATGGCATGATCTCAATCTTTTTCAAAAAGTTGAGGTCTGATTTATGATCCAGTATGTAATCCGTTCTGGAAAACTTTCCATGTGCACAGAAGAAGAATGTATTTCTGAATGCTTTAGGATGAAATGCTCTGACTATCTGTTAAGTCCAGCTGGTCCAGTGTGTCAAAGCCCTTGTTTCCTTGGTTATCTTCTGCATAGACGATTTGTCCATTGCTATGATTAGGGTGTTCAAGCCCACCATTATTGTAGTATTTTCAATGAAATCCTTTAAGTTTATTATTAATTAATTTATACATTTGACTACTCCTATATTATGGGCATAAATATTTACATTTGTTAGATCTTCCTTTTATATAGACCCCTTTATAATCATATACTGTCCTTCTTCATCTCTTATTGTCATCTGTGGTCTAATACTTATTTTCTCTGGCAAAAGGATGGTTCCTCTGACTTTCTTTTGATGTCCATTAGTATGATAAATCATTCTCTACACCTTCATTTGAAATCTGGAGGTGTCTTTCTGTCTGAAATGAATCTCCTGTAGGCAGTGTACTGATGAGTCTTTTTTAAAATTTTTTAATCAATTATGTTATCCTTTGTCTTTTAATTGGAACATTTTATCCATTTATATTTAGAGAATTATTAAAATATAAATTTAGTGTCATTTTATTACATGTAAGGTTGCCATATCTGTGGATTATCTCTGTTCCTTTATGGATTTTGTTACTTTTGGGATCTCTTTTTGCTTTATGTGTCCCTTTAATATTTCTTGCAAGGCTGGGTTAGTGTTCATGAATTCCTTTATTTATTTATTTGGTCTGAATGACAGCCTAGCTGGATATAGTGTTCTTGGCTACATATTTTTCCAACTTAGCATATTGAATATGCCAGTCTTTTCTGGCCTGCTAGGTCTCTGTGGACAGGTCAGCTGCCAGCCTTATGTGCCTACATGTGTAGGTAAGTACATCTTGTCTCAGGGTGATTTTAGGATGTTCTCTTTATCTTTGAAATTTCACTTTGAATTTTCACTCTAGTATGTCGTGGTGTTGACTTATTTCTGTTGATTTGGGGGGAGTTCTCTGTGCCTCTTGTACCTGAATACCTGTTTCCTTTTTTGGTTTAGGTAAGTTCTCAACTATAATTTGTTCAACTAATCCTGCTGCTTCTTTTCTACTCTTCTTCTGAGACTCCTACAATACAGATATTCTTTCACTAATGGAATGCTGAATTCCCTAAGTCTACCTTCATTATCTAAGAGTCGTCTATCTTTCCTCTGATCAGCTTCATTAGTTTCCATAACTTTGTCTTCTATATCACTAAATTCCTCTTCTATTTCGTTCATCCTCACTTATATGGTCTCCACTTGGGACTGGACCTCAGTGATAGCATTTTTAATTTCAGCATGTCTATATTGTAGTCCTTGTATGTCTATAGTGATGGATTTTCTAGTATCTTCTATGTATTTGTTTTTCAAACAAAGCTAGTATGTTTATAATCTTTGCTTTAAATTCTAGTTCAGACTTCTTACTTGTAACTGTATGATTAAATCTGTGGCTATGAGAACCACTTCCTTACTCTTGTGATAAATTTCTCCTCATTATTTTTTTTTTCAAGATGAGAAAAGAATAAGGAAGAAAAAAACACAAGAAAAACAACAACCAAAACAAGAAACTAGATATCTTTGTGTCCTCATCTGCTTGTTTAGAGAAACTAAATCCCAACATGTTAAAAAAATAAGAATTAAAATATAATAAAAGCAAAAAATAATAAAACATATATAAAAATTAAAATTAGAAAATTGTTCTGATTTTATGCTCCACGACTTCTAGTACTTTGCAATAGTATCTCTAGGAGGACTTCTTTCCATCCCCTGTATCATTAGCTGTATCACACCATTTTCAAGTCTCTGCACCTTCTACCTTCCAAAAGGAGGTCACTTTCCTACCTGTAGCCCTGCAGCATTTCTTTTCTCAGATCTCTACTTGATTTATGAGGTTTCAGAATGATTTGATAGGTATCTAACTCTATTCAAGAAATGAGAAAAGCTTAGAATCCCTTCTCCTCTGCCCTCCTGTCTCCTATTTATCCTTTTCTTGAAGAGAAAGTGTGTTCACTTTGGTTTCTAGTGAAGAAATTTTGAGAATTTGTGTTCTTAGCTGAATCTCAGAATGCAATTGCTGTAGTAAAACATTGCTCTATAATCACCTGATATTAATGATTTTATAAGGTGGGGCACCTGGGTGGCTCAGAGGGTTACGCTGCTGCCTTCGGCTCAGGTCAGGATCCGGGGTCCTGGGATCAAGTCCTGCACTGGGCTCTCTGCTCAGTGGGGAGCCTGCTTTCCTTTCTTTCTGCCTGATTCTCTGCTTACTTGTAATCTCTGACTGTCAAATAAATAAAAATAAACTTATATGGACTTTATTGAGGTTTGTTCCCTCTAAACTTACTTTATTGAGGCTTTTTATCATAACTGGATGCTGTCTCTTTTCCAAATATATTGTTTTCATTTAATCAAATGATCATACAGTCCTTATCCTTTCTTTTATTATGTGGTGTATCAAATTGATTGATTTGTAAATACTAAACAATAATTACAACACAGGAATAAATCCCACTTATGTATGGTAAATGTTTTAAGGATTTTATTTATTTATTTGATAGAAAGACTGTGAGAGAAATCATGAGTAGCTGAAGAGGCAGATGGAGAGGGAGATGCAGACTTCCCTGTTAAGCAGGGAGCCCAAAGCAGGGCTTGATCCCAGGTCCCCGAGATCATGACCTAAGCTGAAGGCAGAGGCTTTACTCACTGAGCCACCCAGTGCCCCTAAATCAACAATTTTAAGGATACTAGCTGGGCTTAAATAATGCTAATAAGATCTAAACAATGCCTTACTGAAGAGACCAATGAACTAAGTACCAGTCATGCTAAAATGAAAAAGAATTTTATAATTAAGTGACAAAACCAACTGTATGTAATGACACTGAGGATGGATGAAACAGGAATGAATCGTTGACATGAAGATAACATTATGGAAAATAAGGAAGCTGAAAAGAAGAGGGAAAGTAAAGTATTGGCTCACCAATGTGGACTTAGGAAACTCAGGCAATTCACAAAACACAGTAACATTCATTTCAAAGGAATCCAAGAATATGAAGAAAGGGACAGAAGGCTTATTTGATCAAAGGGTAGCTGGAAACATTCTCAAATTTAGGAAGACATAAACATCAAAATCCAAGTGGCACAAATAAGGAAGGAATCCTGAAAGTAGCAAGTGGAAACAAACAAACAAAAATTCTACAAGGACAACCAAACCAGGTCTATAGAAGAGATGTCCACAGAAATATGATAGGCCAGAAGAAAGTGACATGATATATTCAAAATGCAGAATAGCAACACTATTCATCCAAGAATACTTTATCCAGCAAAGCTGTCATGTAAAATAGGACTGACAAAAAAGTACCAGAAAACAAAATTAAAGAAGTTCATGACTACTGCAGTCCTGTAAGAAATAATATGGGGGACTCTTTGAGAGGGGAAGACCAAGAACATCAAAGACTAGAAAAGGAACAGAGAAAATCCCCAGAAACACTAAATTAGAGACAATGAAATGGCACTAATTTCTTTTATTTTTAAATTTAATTAATTTATTTGAGACAGAGAGAGCAGGAAGAAGGGGAGGGGATAGAGAAAGGAAGAAGCAGACTCTGTGCAGAACAGAGAGTCCAACGTGGGGCTCAATCTCAGGACCCTGAAATCATGACCTGAAGTAAAGTCAGACACTTAACTGACTGAGCCACCCAGGGGCTCTTTGGTGACATGAAATTCTTATCAAATATTCCTCTGAATGTAAATGGAATAAATGTTATAATAAAAAGGCACTGGTATCAGAATGGATTTTAAAAAAAGATCTATATACTTCTTACAAGAGACTCATTTTAGATATAAAGATACCACCAGATTGAAAGTGACTGGATAGAGAAAATCTACCATGATAATGAATGTGAAAAGAAAATCAGAGTAACCATATTTATATCAGAATAACTAGATTTTAAACCCAGGATTGTAATGAAAGATGAATGAGGACACTATTTCCTGATTAAGGAGCCTCTCCAACAAGAAGATCTGACAACTGTACATATTTTTGCTACAAACATGTAAACATCCAGATATATAAGCAATAAGTCACATAAAGAAACTGATTGAAACCAATATGATAAGAGTGAGTGTCTTAGAAGAGCGAGGTGTGAGGTGACTGGATGATGGACAGTGTGGAAGGTGTATGCTATGGAGAGTGCTGTGAATTGTGTAAGACTGATGAATCAAAGACCTATACTCCTGAAACAAATAATACATTATCATTAATAAAAATATAAATTAAATAAAAACCCCTCAACAACATTGTTATAGAAAGAATATAAACCAACATGATAAAAGTCATATGTAAAGACCCACAGTCAATATAATCTTCAAAGCAGAAAAACTGCTTCACCGTTACAGTTAGGAATAAGACTCTGTCATAAATGTTATTTAACATAGTACTGCAAGTATCAGACTTAGCAGTCAGGTAACAAAAAGAAAAGAAAAAGCACAAAATAAAACATCCAAATTGACAAGGACCAAGTCCAAACTTCAGTGTATGCAGATGACATGATACTCTATGGAGAAAACATAAAAGACTCAGTGCTGCAGGATATAAAATCTGCATACAGACATCTGTTGCATTTCCAACAATGAAGCAGCAGAAAGGGAAATCAAGGAGTCAGTCTCATTCACAATGGAACCAGACACAAGATACCTAAGAATAAACCTGATGAAAGAGGTAAATGTCTCTACATTGAAAACTATAGAACACGTAAAGAAATTGTAGAGTATACACAAAGAAATGGAAAAACACTCCATGCTAATGGATGGGAAGAATAAATATTGTTAAAATGTCTATGCTACCAAAACCAATCTACCCATTTAATGCAGTCCATATAAAAAACCACCAGCACTTTGAGCAGAACTAGATCCTAAACTTTTTAAAGAACTACAAAAGACTCTCATAGTCAAAATAATTCTCAAATTCCATAAAGAATGAATCAAACTCAGCATGCCAAAATTTAATATTCCATTTAAGAAATGGGCAGAAGATATGAACACACATTTGTTTGTTTGTTTGTTTGTTTTTCCCAAGGAAGACATACAGAAGACTAACAGCCAGAGGAAAATATTCTCAACATCATTCAGCATCATGTAAATGCAAATAAACACCAGGATAAGATACCACCTCACAACTATCAAAATGCTAAAATTAACAAAACAGAAAATGACGAATTTCAGTGATGATGTGGAGCTACAAGAAGCCTCTGTCATGTTTTGTGGTTATGCAAACTTGTACAGTCACTCTGGAAAAGTGTAGGGAGGTTTGACCGCAGTTAAAAATTGAACTACCCAATGACACAGCAATCACAGTGCTAGGTATTTACCTGAAGGACAGAAAATTACTGGTTCATAGGGGTACATACATCTCAATGTTTATAGTAGCATTATCAACAGTAGTGAAATTATAGAAAAAGACATATGTATGTGTAATATAAACACACACACACACACACACATTACACACCCACCCAAAAGAATGAAATCTTGTCATTTCCCATGACATTGACACAGCAAGTGTTTGTTATGATAATGAAATGTAGTCACAGAAAAGCAAATATCATATGATGTCACTCATATATGGAATTTAAAAACAAGACAGATAAAAATAGGGATATTAAACACCACCAACAACAACTAAAGGGAAGCAAGCCATAAGGAACTCCAAAATGTAGAAAAAGAGACTGAGGGTTGATGGAGGAAGTTTGAGGAGGATGTGTTATGTGGGTAATGTGTATTAAGGAATATATGTGCTGCGATGAGCTCTGGGTGATATGTGTAAGTGATAAATCATTAAATTCTACACCTGAAATCAATTTCACCATATATATTACCTAACTAGAATTTAAATAAATATTTGGAATAATAATTTTAAAAATCTGCATAATGAACATGTATAGACATATTCCAATATCATCAACTCATATATTATTTCATACTTATATGGATTATACACCAAAATAGGTCACATTCTGAGCTGTGAAATACACCTTTACAAATGTTAATAGAAGTCATATAATGTCTGTTCTCAGAATATAGTGCAATGCAACTAGAAAAGGAGTACTGGGTGTGGTGCATAAACAATGAATTCACTGAAAAGAAATAAAAAAAAATGAAAAGGTAAAAAAAGAAATCAATGTTGAAACCTAAAGTAAACATTTCAACATGTAAGGATTAAACAACATACATTTAAATAACACAGGCAAACACATAAATCTCAAGAAAATTGTATTTTTTAAAGTTTATTACTTATAATCTCTACAACCAGATGAGGGATTGAACTCATGACCCCAATGTCAAAAGCCACATGTTCTTCTAAGTGAGCCACCCAGTTTCACCTCAACTGTTGCAACACATAAAAAAGAAAAAAAAAAAACTTAGTGAATTTTATTGAATGCGGAGACATACAGCTTACATGGAAATATGTTGTGTTGAATGCATATATTAAGAAAGAAAAGTCTAATATCAATAATTTACATTCATTTCTAAGGAGTTATAAATACTAGATCAATAAATACAATGCAACAAAAACTAAATTAATGACAATGTAACAAAAGACAAAGAAATGATAGGAATAATAAATACTAGAGCAAAATCAGTTAAATCAATAGAGAAAAATCAAGAAAAGGAAAAAAATAATTCAAAATTAGGTGATTTGATTAAAAAATGCACTTTTTTGGTGATGAGCACTAGGTGATGTATAAAAGTATTGAATCACTGTATTATACACCTGAAACTAATATTATGCTGTATCTTAACTAAGTGGAATTTAAATAAATCCTTATAAAATGATTAATGAAATTGATAAAACTCTAATCAGGCTAATGAAATAATAAGAGAGGGAGAAGACACAATTGATTAATATCACAAATGAAAGAGGGGAACATGAATACTGATCCCACTGAAATTAAATGAATAGAAAAGGAATACTATAAATAACTCAAAGGTGACAGGTTTGATAACTTAGTGGAAATCGAGAAATTTTTGAAAGACACAGTTTGCTAAAACTCATTAAGAAGAAAGAGACAAAATGAATAGGACTTTATCTATTGAATAAATTGAATAATCATTAATAACCTTCCAAAACAGAAACTACAGGCCCAGGTGGGTTCACTGGTGAATTTAATTAAACATTGAAAGAACAGATTAAATTAATTACCTACAATTACTTTCAGGGCATAAAAGCAATTGGAATACTTCTGATTCCTTCGATGGTATCATCATTACCCTATTATAATTAAAACAATGCTATAAAAAAGACACATCAGATTCTCTTATGAACATAGTTACAAACATCCTCAAAAATGCTACAAATTGATTACATAATGTATAAAAGAATTATATATCACAATTAAGTAGATATATTGCAATTATGTGAGATTGAACATTCAAAATCACTTAACGCAGTTCATTATATCAAAAGAATAAATAAGAAAATAATCACCTCCCATATAAATAAATACTTAAAGAGCATTGTACAATATATGACACCCACTCACAATTAAACCTCTTAATATACTAGAAATAGAGGTAACAGTTCATCGTGACAAAAAATATCTACAAGAAACCTACTGTGAAATTTATAGTTAATAGTGGGAAACTAGAAACTTTCACACTAAGATCGGGAACAATACAAGTATGTTCCCTCTCATTAGTCCTTTTCAACATTGTGCAGAAAGTGTTAGGAAATTCAATTAGAAAAGCAAACGAAATGGAATATATATAAATTGAGAAGGAAAAATTAAAACACTTTTGTTCATACATGATCTATTTATTGGGTAGAAAATCTAAGAGTAGACAAAAGCTCTCATGAAATAATAAGAAATTTAGCAAATTTGCAAGGCAAAATTTTAATATAGAAACTGCAACCTTGCCCTATGCCATATGGTATCAATGAACAAGTGTAATAGGAAATATTAAAAACAATATCATTTACTTTAGCACCAGGAAAGAAAGAAGAATGAAAGAGAAGAAAAGAGGGAAAGAAAGAGAAAAAACATTGTTAGGAACAAATAAAATAAAATAAAATATGTATCATACCTCTAAGGAATATGCCACAAAATTCTGATGAATGCAGTTAGAACTAAATAAATGTTTAGATGATCCAGTTTCATGGATAGGAAGATTTAAAGTTGTGAACGTACTGATTTTACTAATTTAGATTTATAGATTTAATGAAATCCAAATCAAAATTAAATCAAGTTATTTGTGGACATTGACAAATTGATTATAAACTTTATGTGAGAGGAAAAAATAAGCCTAGAATAGCCAACATTATATTGAAAAGGAAGAAAGTAGAAAGACGGATGATGTCCAAATTGAAGAATTTATACAAAGTTGGAGAAATCATGACTGGTAGTTTGGTGTGAGACTAGATGAAGATATCAACGGAAAAAAAAGAAGACTAGAAGAAACCCAACATAAGTATAGTTAACTGAATTTTGTCAAAAACAAAGACAACATGATGAAGCAAATACTGTCTTTTAAAAATGATGCTGGAACAACAGTGTCCTGTTGCAAATAAAAAATCTAGAAAAACACATAAACTGAAAAAGCATTGTAGAACTAACTGTAAAACTACAATGTTTGTAGACAATAACACAGGAGAAACCTAGATGATGTCGAGTGTGAAAATGATCATTAGATACAATGCCAAAACATAACTTATTTTTTTCAAGAAATCTCTACACCCAAAATGGGGCTCAAACTTAAAACCCTGAAATCAAGTGCCATGTACTACACTGATTGAGATAGCATAGATCACAAGGCATAATTTATTTTAAAAAAATCAATATACTGCATTTACTAAAAATAAATAAAAAATAAAATAAAATAAAAATAAAGATTTACTAAAAATAAATCTTTTGTTCTATGAAAGAAAGATTTAAAAACAAACAGGAAACCCCAGATTCAGAGAATTTTGAAAGAATAACTTCCTAAAACATATATGTGATAATTTTTTTGTAAATATACAGAAAACTCTTGGAATCAGCAATGGAGAAAATAACTTGATTAAGAAAACAGAGGGGGTACCTGGGTGGCTCATCAGGTTAAGCCTCTGCCTTCAGCTCAGGTCATGATCTCAGGGTCCTGGGATCGAGTCCTGCATCAGGCTCTCTACTCAGCAGGGAGCCTGCTTCCCCTTCTCTCTCTGCCTGCCTCTCTGCCTACTTGTGATCTCTCTCTCTCTCTCTGTCAAATAAATAAATAAAATCTTAAAAAAAAAGAAAACAGAGGAGTCCCAAAGACCCATCACTAAAGAAGATAGATGGCAAATAAGCATAGCATACAATGTTTCACATTACATGTCATCTGTTTTATGCAAATTAAAACATAAATAAGATATTACTACATATCTCTTGAGTGGTCAAAGTCCAGGCAACAACAAGACTAAATGCTGATGATGATGTGGCAAAGCAGAAGTGATATTTTTACTGACAGGATTGCAAAATGACAACCACTTTGGAAGATAGTTTGACAGTTTTTTAATAAAATAAACTTATCTTAACCATGCAATCCAGCAGTCCACAACACATGAAAACATATCCACGTAAAAACTACACTTCAGGATGCCTGGGTGGCTCAGAAGTTAGGTATCTGACTTTTGATCCAGTAATGGTCCCAGAATCCTGGAATCCAATCCAGCTTCTTGCACAATGGAGAACCTGCTTCTCCCTCCAACAGCATCTCTCCCTGCTTGTGCTCTCCCTCTCTCTGACAAATAAAATATTTTTTAAAAAATCATTACATAGATATTTATCATAGTTTTATTTATAATTGCAAAACTTGGAAGCTAACAAGATGTTAGCTTATCAGTCCATGTTAAGGCATGGAGGAACTTCATACACATATTTTTAAGTGAAGGAAGCCAATCTGAAAACCCTATATACTGTCTAATTCCAGCTACAACATATTCTGGAATGAGCAGACTATGAAGACACTGGAAGTTCAGTAGCTCTCAGGATCATGTGTTGGGGAGAAATAAATTGGCAGAGCACAGAGGAGTTTGAAGGCAGTAAAACTACTTGCATGGCTCTTTGATAATGGACATATGTCTGCAAAAAATGGGAGAGAAGGCAATTTTTTTTTATTTCCAATGCCTATTTTTTGGCCAGTAGCAACAACAACAACAAAATCACAAGGATCACAAAGAAGTAGGAAAACCTAGTCCTTATGTTGATATAAGGACTATATTGATAGAAACTGTCCTTTAGGAAACACAAAGATGAGAATTGCTAGATCAAAAAAAAAATGAATACAATCAAATGAGTAAATAAAAAAAAACAGTAAAATAACTAAAGGAATTTTGTTTCAAATATCAGGTAAATAAAATGAGAATATCACCAAAGAGCTACGGATTCTAAAACAAAACAACAACAACAAAAAGAAAGCAATCAGAAATTCTAAAGTTGAAAACTACAAAACCTACAGTAAAAACGTTACTAGGGAGATTCAATGGGACATTTGAACAGTCAGAAAAAAAAAATCACTAATGAAAATGAAGGCAGGCCCATATTTGTAGATTCTGATGAGCAAAAACAAAAAAGCAAAAGAGCAAAAAGACAAAAAGACAAGGGAGATGTGAAGATAGCCAATGGTATAACTGGATCATCATGAAGTAGAACAATATATGTGTTATAGGAATCCCAGAAGAATATTAAAGTGAAAGAGGCAGAGAGATCATCTATATGAAAAAACTGGCTAAATTTCAAAATTGATGATAGATATAATTATACAATTCAAAAAAACTTAACAAAATCCAAGTTGGATACCCTTAGAAAGATCCACAAAAAGACACAAAGTATCAAAATATGAAATAAGATATTGCAAGCAGCAAGAAAAATGCAACTTGTCATGTAAAAGAGAACATCAGTAAAATTATCTTCTGAGTTCTCAGCAGAAATTGAGAACTGAGCACAGGGAAAAATATATTCAAAGTGATGGCAGAATAAAAACTGTTAACTGAAAATATTGTGACTGTAAACTTATCCTTCAAAAGAAAAGAAAAGAAAAGAAAAGAAACTAAGACATACATACAATCAGTGAAAGGTTTTTATTACGAGGCCTTTCTTACAGGAAGTGTGAAAGGAACACTTTATTTCAGGTTGAAATAAAATGATGTAATATGGATTTGTAAACTTAATTTAAATTTCCTAAAGAGATTAGAAGACATACATATGAGATTATTATTAGTCTGTACATGAAAAATGAGGAATTAGTTTGTGAGGAAGAAATTAATACCTAAAGTGAGGAGAAATTAGTTATACTAATAGAGTTTATAGATGTGATTAAATTTAAGAAACAAACCAGATGCATATAGGGGAAGGTAAGAAAGAGAGAGATGGAAGCAAAGCATAAGAGATTCTTAAATATAGTTAATCAACTGAGGGTTAATGGAGAAGTGGGTTGGGGTTGGGCTCAATGAGTGACAGGAATTAAGAAGGGCACTTGGGATCAGCATTAGCTGTTATATATAAGAGATGAATCAGTAAATTTACTCCTGAAACCAAAATTGCCCAATATGTTAACGAACTAGAATTCAAATAAATAATTGAAACAAAATTTAAGTATCAATTAAAATTCAATTTTTTTTATACTTTATTTATTTGACAGAGAGAAATCACAACTAGGCAAGCAGAGAGAGAGGAGGAAGCAGGCTCCCCGCGGAGCAGAGAGCCCGATGTGGGGCTCGATCCCAGGACTCTGGGATCATGACCTGAGCCGAAGGCAGAGGCTTTAACCCACTGAGCCACCCAGGTGCCCCTAAAATTCAAACTTTAAATCTGTAGTATGTTATATGTAATCCCCATTATAACTTTAAAGAACATATCTTTTCTTAATTCTTATTTTGTTATTATCATGTTCAATTAGCCAACGTTTGGTACCTCATTAGTTTTTGATGTAGTGTTCCAAGATTCATCAGTTGAGTATATCACCCTGTGCTCATCACATCACGCACCCTCTTTAAGGTCCATCACCCAGTTACCCCATCTCTACTATGTATTTTATAAAACACTACCTCTGAAACAAATACTACACTATATCTTAATTAAATTTAATTTAAATTAAAAATACAATATATTATAAATATAATGATTACCAATATGGTATATATTTTGTTCACCATTTTAAGATTTTATTTATTTGGCGGAGAGACCCTGAGAGAGGGACACAAGCAGGGGGAGTGGGATAGGGAGAAGCAGGCTTCCCACTGAGCAGGGAGCATTATGAGGGGCTCAATCCCAGGACTATGGGATCATGACCTGAGCTGAAGGCAGACGCTTAGTGACTGA
This sequence comes from Meles meles, assembly GCF_922984935.1. NCBI lineage: Eukaryota > Metazoa > Chordata > Mammalia > Carnivora > Mustelidae > Meles > Meles meles. Next base: position 170,213 of record NW_025721214.1, on the reverse strand, counting down.
GCCACCCAGGTGCTGCTGTTTTATTCATTCTCTGTGCTTTACTTAATAAGACCATTTCTACTTCAAGGTCATAAACACATTTCCCTTTTATATAAGAAGGAAAAGAAAGGGAATTTGACCATGCCATTACAAAATAAAATCAACTGCACACACACACACACACACACACACACACACACACACAAAATACTGGGGAAGTTAAGAAACAAATTATATGACGTACAGAAAACAAATGGCAAAATAGCAAAATATATTCCATATTTATCAGAAATTACCTTAAGTGTAAGTTGGCTAAATATCCTAGTTACATCATACGTTGTCAGAATGGAATAGATATAGATGATATAGATATAGATATATATACACACACTATAAGACATTCAGTGTACATTGATGAAGTTTCAATACTGTGAAAAATAAAAGGATATGAATAAAAGATAACCCATGCAAAGGATAGTCAGAAAATATGAAGTTGTAGTAATATGAGAGAAAGTGGACTACAAGTCAAAAATTATTCATAAGAGTTGAGTATTCCAATTTTCTGATAAAGATGTAGGAGTCCATTATACATATGGACCATATCTTCTTTATCCATGCATCTGTTGAAGGGCCTCTTGGATCTTTCCACAGTTTCGTGATTGTGACCATTGCTGTTATGAACATCTTATTTTATTCTTATGTATTTTTAAGTTAACTTTTAAAAAAATATCATATTTATGTATTTGGCAGAAAGCACAAGCAAAGGGAGCAGGAGAGGGGTAAGCAGGCACCGCACCAACCAGGAAGCCAGATGCAGGGCTATCAGGACCCTGGGATCATGAGCTGAGCCTAGGGCAGAAATTTAACCAACTTAGCCACCCAGGAGTCCCAAAGACATTTTTTTTAATACTATAGTGAAATACAGAAAGCAGTACAACTAGGTAAAACTTGTGTTAAGAAATAATCCTATCACTTTGGGCCCACCCAACTCCTTCATATATGGGTATGTCCATAAGTTGACAAAGTTTATATTTTTGAATAAAGATGCAAAGTATGCAAAAACCATTAATACTGATGAAAAAAAATAAAAACAAAAGAGAACTACAGGCGAGGAAGGTGTTTAAGCTCCACTGGACGGGTTGGAATGGGGTAACAGTGATTTAGGATGGGATCTGTGGGGAAGGAAGGGGAACCAAATTTGTTGCTTACAAAAGAGGAAAAAAAAAAGAAAAAAAAAAAGACATGTTTGAAATCAATCCCTGGATCCCTGGTTGTAGACAAGTTTTCCAAAACCAGTATCTGGCACCCCTGCAACAAACTTGGAGAAAACTCTTGGATTATCTCAACAATTGGGCCCTTTTCCTTGCTGCCTCCGCCAGGGGCTTCCGGACTGCACTTGGCCTGGCCCCCGCGTGGGGGCTGTGCAGGCTGACCAGGCTGACCTGGAGCTGGGCCTCCTGTGGGTCGCCCCCGCAGCCCCTCCTCCCGCGCCACCCCTTCCTCCCACAAGGCCTCCTCCCCGCCCAGCCCAATGCCTGCTCCCTCGAGGCAGCGCCCATCTCTGCAGAGGCTGGAGTGGCGCCCCTGGAGGCCCGGTCATCCAGGCCTTCAGGGGAGGCTCCAGGCTCGCCCGCGGCCTCCCGCTGCTCTCCCGCAGCCTCAGCCTCCCCGCTCTTGCTGAAGGAGAAGCCGCTCCCCAGGAAAGACTTCGGAAGGAAAAGCACTTCTTCCTGTTTCTCCTGGTCTCGCTGCTGGGCCAGCACATGGCCGGGTCCCCTCCGCGGCCTTCTGGGGAGATGGGGAGGAGGCGTCCGAGGCGGCCTACCCGTCAGGGGTCAGGGCCCAGCCCGTCTTGGCGGCCTCGCTGCCCTGGGGGCCTCTGTCTCTGCGGGGCGCCAGGCCTCCAGGAGGGCAGCAGCGGCTCTTCCTTCTGGGCCCCAGCGGGTGGAGCGGTTCGACGCCCAGCTCCAGGCAGCTGCGGGCTCCTCTGGTCCCCGCCAGGGCGCTGCCCTTGGCCTCCAGCTCCTCATTGGAGCCAGGCTGGGAGGCTTCCGGAGAGGGGGTGCCTTTACCTGCTGGTGATGAGACCTGTGGGGAAAGCAAGGGGTGCGTGACTGCTCCAAGAATAATGTACCACTAGAAATGACAGGGGAGGCTTAGTCTTTTTATTTTATTTTATTTTTAAGAAAAGTTATTATGATGTATTTTGTGAGGGAAATTTACAACAGTACGGGTCTTAATTAAGAAGAAAAGAGGGGGAACATGCGTATCACCAAACCCACATTTTTAAAAAGATCATGATCTCAGGAGTTAATTTAACTTATAGGAAATTGTCACTTGCCTCCTATTAGCTGTACCAGTCAGGGATAATCTGTCTGTTTTGAAATGAATTGTTTTTCTAATTATCTCTGGGTTCAGACAAATTCTCATATTTGCAGTTTCATTGGATTTATTTACTACCTATTTTATCAGAGATAATTATTGGTATTTTAAAGTGATCATATTTACATGAATATAGTATCATTTAGTGTAGACCTTAGTTTGATTTACCATAAATTAAGAAAGTAAGTACATTGATGCTTGTAGATATCACCGTTGATCAAAAAACCACTTTCAGCACATTTACTACCATTTCATAAGAGATAAGAAGGTACAACACGAATTCTTTCAAGAATTCTATCATGATTTTTTTTAAATTTAGAGAGCTTCGTGTTTTTTTTTTAAAGCACACAGGTATGTAAGTAATTGACTTACTTTTTAACATTTGATTATGTATCTATATGAAAGTTGAAATATATAAAATATACCCTTAAATTGACTTTGACAAATAAGAGTTTCCTTCGGACTTCCGTAGTTAATTAAATACTGGAATGTACCAATGGTTAATTCTAATACTTCATTAGAACAGTTTTTTATTAATACTAGTTAAAATCATCTTAAGGATTTGGAGAAATATATCAACCTTAAACAATAAATAAAACTAAAAATACCACAAGACATATACCATTTATAATCTTGCATATTAACAAACGTATTGGTTTGGAGAGCTGACATTGGTGCTCCTACCATCCTATGAACTCATTTTTCTGAATAGGCTTCTTTGAATATTTTTCTGCCAGTGCATATACTTTTCTCTCATCCCTGACCTTTTTAGATAACTCCATAAAAACCTAACAGCCGTCATGAATTCAAGACATCTTTGTGGATTAAGGAGAATACCTGTTGTTTTATGTGTGTACTCACTTGAAAATGTCCACAGAGACATGAATAACGTGAAAATACCAATTGCTCAGCATGTCCCTAGGACAAAGTTTAGAAATGAGTTCTGATACTTTGTGGAGCTGTCTTCATAGTGGAGTTAAAGGTTAATTCATTAGGCAAAAAGATATATTTATTCAGACTTTTTGAATATTATGTCTCTTGTATATAAGCTGTTTCTATATCTTGGACATTAATCCCTTATTGGATATATCATTTGCAAACATCTTCTCCCAAACAGAAGTTCTATTGATTGGCCCCAGTGCTGTGCAGATGATTTTTATCTTGAGAAAGAGTAGTTCATTTTTGCTTTTGTTTCCCTTGCCTTTAGAGACACGTGTTGCAAGAAGTTGCTGTGGCTGAGGTTGAAGAGGTTGCTGCCAGGGTTCTCTAGGACTTTGAAGGATTCCTGTCTCCCACTGAGGGACTTAATCCATTTTGAATGCACCATTGCAGATGGTGTAAGAGAAGGTCCAGTGTCATCCTTCCGTATGTGATTCCAATTTTCCCAGCACCACTTATTGAAGACACTGTCCTTTTTTCCATTGCATATTCTTTCCTGCTTTGTCAAAGAATAGTTCTCCATAGACATGAGGGTCCATTTATGGGGTCTCTAATTTGTTGCATTGAGCGATGGGTGTGTTTTTATGCCAGAACCATGCCTTCCTGATGATCACAGCTTTATTAACTGGCTTGAAGTCAGGCATTGTGATGTCCCCAGCTTTGGATTTCTTATGCAACAATGCCCTGGCTATTTGGGATCCTTTATGGCTACATGCAGATTTTAGGATTGTTTGTTTTAGGGCTGTGAATAATTTTGAGGGTATTTTGATAGGGATTGCATTGAATGTGTAGATTGCTCTGGACAGCATATGCATTTTTACAATGTTAATTCTTCCAATCCAGGAGCATTGAATGACTTTCCATCTTTTTGCATCTTCCTCAATGTTTTGTAGTTTATACTGTGGAGATCATTTACCTCTTTGATTAAGTTTATTCCTAGGTATCTTATGGGTTTGGGTGCTATGGTTAAGGGGATTGACACCTGAATTTCTCTTTCTCCATTCCCATTATTAGAGGATAGAAAAGCAAGAGAATCTTGTGCTTTGATTTTGGAATCCTGCACATTGCTGAATTCATGTATGAGTTCAAACAATTTAGGGGTGGAGTCTTTTGTGTTTTCATATAAAGTATATCGTCATATGCAAAGAGAGATGATTTAACTACTTCTATGACAACTTGAATGCCTTTTACATGTTATTGTCCAAATGCTGAGGCTAAGACTTCTAATGCTGTGTTCAATAAAGTGGCAAGAGTGGGCTTCCCTGTCATGTTCCTGACCTTAAGGGAAGAGCTGTCAGTTTTTCCCCATTGAGAATGAAATTTGCTGTGGGCTCTTCATAGATGGTTTTTATAATATGAGATATGGTCCCTCTATCCCTCTATTTTGAGGAGTTTTAATAATTAATAATTAATAATATTAATATTAATAATAATAATGAGAGGAGTGTTGTATTTTGCCAAATGCTTTTTATGCATCAAATGAGAGGATGTTATGGTCCTTGTCTTTCTTTTGTTTATATGACTAATCACATCACTTGATTTGTGAATATTGAACCTCCCTTATATCCCAGAAATGAAACTCACCTGGTGGTGGTGAATAACCCTTTTAATGTACCTTGGAATCCTACTGGCTTTTATCTTGTTGAATATTTTTGTATTACGGCTCACTAGGGTTATTCATCTATAATTCTTTTTCACAGGGTCTTTGTCTGCTTATGCATCAATGTAATGCTCTGCCTCAGAAAATGAGTGTGGAAGCTTTCCATTTATTTCCATTTTTTGGAAGAAGCTTCTATAGAATAGGTAGGACTTATTCTTAAAATCTTTGGTAGAATTCGAATGGGAAGGTATCTGGTCCTGGACTCTTGTTTTTCTGGGGGAGGTTTTTGATTCCTGATTCAATTTCCTTGCTGGTTATTAGTCTCTTCAGATTGTTTATTTCTTCCTGTTTCAGACTTGGTACATTACAAGTTTCCAGGAATGCATCTATTTCTCCCAGATGGCCGAATTTTTTGGCATATCGTTGTTGATAATATGTTCTAGCATGTCCCTGTTTATTTTGCATTGGTCATGATCTCTCCCCTTTCTTTCCTGGTTTTGTTAACTTAAGTCTTTTATCTTTACTTTCGGCTAAATCTGGCCAGAGGTTTATTGATCTCATTAATTTGTTCTGAGAAACAGCTTCTAGTTTGTTGGTGGGTTCTGCTATTCTACTAGTTTCTGTTTCATTGATTTCTGCTCTCATCTTTATTCCTTCTTCTCTCCTGCTTGGTTTCAGCTCTATGTGCTCTTCTTTTTTCCAGGTGTAAGGTTAGCATGTGCATTTGGATTTTTCTAATTTTTTGAGACAGTCTTGGATGGCTAAGCAATTCCCTCTAAAGACCAAATTTCAGTATCACATAGATTCTGAAACAATGTGTTTTCATTTTCATTAGTTGCATTGAATTGTTTAAGTTCTTTAATTTCCTGGTTGTCCCAACCATTTCTTGGCAGGATGCTCTTTGACCTCCAAATGTTTGAATTCCTTCCAAAATTCCTCTTCTGATTCAGTTCCATTTTCAAAGCACTATTGTCTGAAAAAATGCAGGGGAAAATCTCAGAAATTTGGTATTGTTTGAGATCTGATTGGTGACCCAGTATGTAATCCTTTTTTTTTTTAAATTTTTGAGTATGTAATGTTAGTCACCCTAACTATGAAATATGTTCATAACTACTATGAACTATGAGTTCATAGACTCATGGTTTAAGTATAACAACCAGTGTTTCATTCAGTACATGTCCTCCTTAATAACCACCACCAGCCTCACCAATCTCCCTAACCTCATCGCCTCTAAAACCCTCTGTTTCTTCGAGTTTACATTCTCTTGTGGTTCATCTCTCCCTCCAATTCCCCCAGCTTCACTTTTCCCTTCCTTCCCCTAATGTGGTCTCTGTTATTCTTTATTTTCCCAAGTAAGTGAAACCGTGTGATAATTGACTTTCTCTGCTTGACACCTTATAATCATTATAATTTCCGGCAATCCCTTCCATGTTGATGCAAAAGTGGGGTATTCCTCCTTTCTGATGGCTGATTATTATTCCATTGTATATATGGACCACATCTTCTTTATCCATTCGTCTGTTGATGGGCCCTTGACTCTTTCCACAGTTTGGCTTTTGTGGCCATAGCTGCTATGAACACTGAGGTTCATATGACCCTTCATTTCAATATATCTGTAGCTTTGTTGTAAATAACCAGTAGTGCAATTGCAGGGTCAGAGGGTAGCTCTATTTTTAATATTTGGAGGACTCTCCACACTGTTTTCCAAGGTGACTACACCAACTGGCATTCCCACCAACAGTGTAAGAGCGTTCCCCTTCCTCCACATCCTCTCCGGTACTTAGGGTTTCTGGCCTTATAACTGTCATTCTAACTGGTAAAATGTGGTTTTGATTGGAATTTCCGTGATGGCTAATGATGATGAACATGTTCTCATGTGTCTGTTAGCCATTTCTATGTCTTCTTTGGAGAAGTCTCTGTTCATGTCTTCTTCCCATTTTGTGACTTGATTATCTGCTTTCTTGGTGTGGAGTTTGAGAAGTTCTTTATAGATCTTGGATACCAGCCTTTTGTCTGTAGTGTCATTTGGGAATATCTTCACCCAATCCATGGGTTGTCTCTTTGTTCTGTTGACAGTTTCCTTTGCAGTGTAGAAGCTTTTTGTCTTAATGATGACCCAAATGTTCATATTTTACTTTTCTTTCCCTTGCCTATGGAGATGTGCCTTGAGAGAAGTTGCTGTGGCTGATGTCGAAGTGCTTACTGCCTATGTTCTCCTCCAAGATCTTGATGGATTCCTGTCTCACACTGAGGTCATTTATCAATTTACAGTTTATATTTGTGTCTGATGAAAGAGATTGGTGGACTTTCATTCTTCTAAACATAGCTGCCCAGTTTTCCCATCAGCATTAATTGAGGAGACAGTTTTTTCCACTGGATATTTTTTTCCTGCTTTGTTAAATTTTAGTTGACTGTAGATTTGACCATCTATATCTGGGCTCTCCACACTCTTCCATTGGTATATGTGTCTGTTTTCATGCCAGTACCATGCTGTCTTAGTGATCACAGTTTGTTATACCTTGGAAGAAACCTAACCAAAGAGGTAAAGGATACATACTTGTGGAAGCACCTAACACTCAAGAAAGAAAATAAAGAAGACACACAAAATGGAAAAACCATCCATGCTCTTGGATCGGAAGAATAAACATTGATAAAATCTCTATGCTGCCCAGAGAAATCCGTACTTTCACCCCCATCCTGATCAAAATATCATCAGCATTTTCCAAAGTGTTGAAACAAGCAATCCTAAAATGCACATGGAACAAGAAAAGACCCTGAATCACCAACAAAATGTGGAAAAAGAAAACAAAGCTCAGGGCATTTCATTGCCTGATTTCAAGGTTTATGGCAAAGCTCTGATCAAGCAGTATGTAATCTATTTTGAAGAAAGTTATATTTGTACTTGACAGCAATGACAGTCTCTGTTTTTAGGACTGAATGTTCTGTTTTTATCTTTGAAGTCCAGCTGTTCCAGTGTGTCCTTCAAAGCTCTTGTTTCTTTTTGAACAGTCTTCTACTTAGGTGATCTATTTCTGTGTGTGGGAAGTTGTGATCTCTGCCTATTCATGTATTATTATGAATAGGATTCTTTATTTTGTTTAATAGTTGGGTGATGTAGTTAGCTACTCCCATGTAGGGGGCAGAGATATTTATAGTTGCTAGATTTTCGTGTTGGATAGACCCTTGAGGTATGATACTGTATCCCTCTACAACTCTTACTACAGTTTTTAAAAATATTTTAGATTTTAGATTTTAAAATTTTAGATTGTAAATTTTAGATTTTAAAAATCTAACGTCTGATATGAGAATTGCTACTCCAGCTTTCCCTTGATTCTTTGGGATGAAGAATAGGTTTCAGTCCCCTCTCTTTCAGTCTGGAGGTATCTTTAGGTTCAAAATGAGTGTTTTATATACAACATGTGGACGTGTCCTGTCTTTTTCTTCAAATCGGAAACCCTACTATGTTTCATGGGACCATGTAGCCTGTTCATGTTTTCAGTAACTGTTGGGAGATAGGACTTTCTTGCCATCATGTTGCCTGTGAAGTCCCGGTTTCTATAGATTGCTTCTGTAAGTGTCTGATCCATATTACTCTTGGGGTCTTTCATCTTTCAAAGAAACCCCCTTAATCATTCTGCAGCACTGGCTTGGTTTTCACGTATTCGTTCAGTGTCTAGGAGTCCTGGAAGTCCCTTGTCTCTCCATCCATTCTGAATGGCAGCCTTGATGGATAACATATTTTTAGTTAGCATGTCTCCTATAGTACCCTAAATATGCCTTGTCAGACCTTTCTGGCTTGTCAGGTCTCTGTGGATGGGTCTGATGTTATTCTAATGCTCCTCTCACTGTGTGGAATACATCTCTTCTCTGTAGCAACTTTCAAGGTAGCCTCTTTGGCTCTAAGATTCACAAGTTTCACTTTATATGCCAGGACGTTGGCCTATTTTTATTGATCTTTGTGTGGGTCCTCTCTGCTTTATGGAGAGGAAGGCTTGTTTCCTTCCACAACGTAAGGAAGTTCCCTGCTATGATTTACTCAAATATATCTTCTACTGTCTCCCTTCATTCCCACATGGATCCCAATAATTCTGACACTGGGCCAAATTTATGGTGTCATTGTTCTCTCTATGTCTGTTCTCATGAGCTTCTAACTGTTTGTCACTCTCCTCCTCAGCTTCCTTTCTTTCTATCAGTTTACCTTTTAGCTCACTAATTCGTTCTTCTGCCTCTTTTACCCTGGCTGTTTGAGTTTCCACTTTAGACTGCATCTCATTCATAGCACTTTAATGTCATCCCGATTAGATCTCATTCTGGCCTTGTAGATTTTATGTTGTCTCGAATGCTTTTCTCAAGCCTAGCTATGGACTTTGTGATTGCTCCTCTGAAGTCCATCTCTGATATCTTGCTTATAACCACAGCCATTAGATCTGTGGCAGGGACCAGTGTCTCTGGTTCTTTTCATGACTAGACGTTCTTTCCCCTTGTCATTCTGCTAAGGGCTGGTTGAGGGAATATACAGAGTCCAAAATATCAATCACAACCCAACGAAGTGCACCTATGAAAAAATCCAAAGTGGTCAATACTATGTTGAATAAAAGGGTGAGATTGAACATCCTTGTCTTCTTCCTCTTCTTAGAGTCTAAGCTCTTAGTTTTTCACCATTGAGTATAATGTTTCCTGTAGGTTTTTTATAGATAGACTTTATTATGTTGAGGTATGTTCCCTCTAAACCTACTTTGTTGAGGGATTTTGTCATGAGTTGATGCTGTACTTTGTCAAAAGCTTTTCCTGCACTATTGAAATGATCATATGGTTGATGTGATATATCATGTATAATATGTACTCTTGAAACACCCTTGCATTTCATGAATAAATCCCACTTGATTGTGGTGAATGATATTTAAAAAAATATACATTGTTAGATTCAGTTTGCTAACATTTTTGTTCAGGAGTTTCCATCTATGTTCGTCAGAGATATTGGCCTGTAATTCTCTCTATTTCTTTCTTACTTTCTTTCTTTCTTTCCTTTCCTCATAGTGTCTTTATCTGGGTGGGTTTTTGTTGTTATTGTTGTTGTTTGTTTGTTTGTTTTGTATTTTTGTTTCTTTGCTTCTTTGTTTGCTTTTGGCATCTGCGTAATTTTGGCATCATAGAATAAATTTGGAATCTTTCCTTATACTATTTTTTGGAATAGTTTGAGAAGAATAGGTGTTCAGTCTTCTATATTATGTGGTAGAAATTGCCTATGTAGCCATTTGGTTCTGGTTTTCTGTTTGTTATGTGTTTTTTGATTATTGATTCAATTTCATTGCTGCTAATAGGTCTGTTCAAATTTTCTATTTCTTCTGGATTCAGTTTTGGGAAATGATATGTTTCTAGGAATTTATCCATTGTTTTTAAAGTTGTCCAACTGGTTGGCATATAATTTTTCATGATAATCTTATAATCCTTTGCATTTCTCTGGTGTTAGTTGTTATTCTTCCTCTCTCATTTCTAATTTTGCTTGAGACTTCTGGCTCTCTCTTCCTCTTTCTCTCTCTTTCTCACTCTCTCTGGCTAAAGGTTTTTAGTCTGTGGCTGGCTAAATGTTGATCATTTGTTTTTAAATCTTTTCAGAGAAACAGCTCCTGGTTTCATTGATGTTCTCAATTGGTTTTTATTTGTTTTGTTTTTTAGTTTCTGTTCCATTTATTTCTGCTCTAATCTTTTTTTTAATATTTTATTTATTTATTTGACAGAGAGAGAGGTCACAAGTAGGCAGAGAGGCAGGCAGAGAGAGAGGGAGAAACAGGCTCCTCACTGAGCAGAGAGCCTGTTGCGGGGCTCGATCCCAGGACTCTGAGACCATGACCTGAGCCGAAGGCAGAGGCTTAAACCACTGAGCCACCCGGGTGCCCCTATTTCTACTCTAATCTTTATTATTTCCTTCTTTCTACTGGTTTGGGGTTTTGTTTGTTCCTTCTCTAGCTCCTTTTGGTGTAAAGTTAGGTTGTTTAATTGAGATTTTTCTAGCATCTTAAGGTAGGTGTGTATAGCTATTAACTTCCCTTTTAGAATAACTTTTGTTGCATCTCTAAAATTTTGGAGCATTGTGTTTTCATTTTCATTTGTCTCTATGTCTTTATTGATTTTCTTCTTGATTTCTTGATCCATTTGTTGTTTAGTAGCATATTATTTAACCTCCTCATATTTCTGTTATTTCTAGATTTTTTTCTTTGTGGTTAATTTCTACTTTCACAGCTTTGTGGTAGGGAAAGATGCATAGTATGAGTTCAATCTTTTTGAATTTGTTGAGACTTGTTTTGTAGCCTAAAGTGTGATCTAATCACTAGAAGGTTCCATGTGCACTTGAAATGGATGTGTATTTTGCTGATCCAGGATGGAATGTTCTGACTATATCTGCTAGTTCCATCTTGTCCAATGTGTTATTCAAAGCCACACTTTCCTTGTTGATCTACTGATTGGATGATCTATCCATTGATGTCAGTGTGGTGTTAAAATCTCCTACTATTATTGTATTATTTCTCTTATGTTTACTATTGGTTACTTTATGTATTTGAGTGCTCACAGTTTGTGTGCATCAATATTTGCAATCATTTTATATCTTCTTTTTGAATTGTTACCTTTATGATTATATTGTGTCCTTCTTTGTCTGTTATTACAGTCTTTGTTTTAAAGTCTATTACTTCCAATATAAGTATTGCTGTCTCAGCCTTCTTTTAACTTCCATTTGTATGACAAATGAATTTCCATCCCTCATTTTCAATTCACATGTATTTTTAGATCTGAAGTGAATCTCATGTAGGCAGCATGTTGATAGGTCTTGCTTTTTTATCCATTCCTTTTTACCTGTGTCTCTTGATTGGAGTATTTAGCTCATTTCCATTCAGGATAATTATTCTTTCTTTCTTTTTTTAAATTTGTTGATTTTCAGCGTAACACTGTTCATTGATTTTGCACCACACTCAGTGCTCCATGCAGTACGTGCCCTCCCTATTCCCCACCACCTGGTTCCTCAACCTCCCACCCCCCAGCCCCTTCAAAACACTCTGGTTGTTTTTCAGAGTCCATGGTCTCTCATGGTTCATCTCCCTTCCAGTTTCCCTCAACTCCATCTCCTCCCCATCTCCTCATGTCCTCCATGTTCTTTGTTATGCTCCACAAATAAGTGAGACCATATGATACTTGACTCTCTCTGCTTGACTTATTTCGCTCAGCATAATCTCTTCCAGTCCCGTCCATGTTGCTACAAAAGTTGGGTATTCATCCTTTCTGATGGAGGCATAATACTCCATTGTGTATATGTACCACATCTTCCATATCCATTCATCCATTGAAGGGCATCTTGGTTCTTTCCACAGTTTGGCGACCGTGGCCATTGCTGCAATAAACATTGGGGTACAGATGGCTCTTCTTTTCACTACATCTGTATCGTTGGGGTAAATACCCAGCAGTGCAATTGCAGGTCATAGGGAAGCTCTATTCTTAATTTCTTGAGGAATCTCCACACTGTTCTTCAAAGTGGTTGCACCAATTTGCATTCCCACCAACAGTGGAAGAGGGTTCCCCTTTCTCCACATCCTCTCCAACACACGTTGTTTCCTGTCATGCTAATTTTGGCCATTCTAAATTGTATAAGGTGGTATCTCAATGTAGTTTTAATTTGAATCTCCCTGATGGCTAGTGATGATGAACATATTTTCATGTGTCTGATAGCCATTTGTATGTCCTCATTGGAGAAGTGTCTGTTCATATCTTCTGCCCATTTTTTGATATGATTATCTGTTTTGTGTGTGTTGAGTTTGAGATGTCCTTTATAGATCGTGGATATCAACCTTTTGTCTGTACTGTCATTTGAAAATATCTTCTCCCATTCCGTGGGTTGCCTTTTTGTTTTGTTGACTGTTCCCTTTGCTGTGCTGAAGCTTTTGATTTTGATGAATCCCCAAATGTTCATTTTTGCTTTTGTTTCCTTGGCCTTTGGAGACATATCTTGAAAGAAGTTGCTGTGGCTGATATCGAAGAGGTTACTGCCAATGTTCTCCTCTAGGATTCTGATAGATTCCTGTCCCACGTTGAGGTCTTTTATCCATTTCAAGTTTATCTTTGCGTATGGTGTAAGAGAATGGTCGAGTTTCATTCTTCTACATATTGATGTCCATTTTTCCCAGCACCATTTATTGAAGAGACTGTGTTTTTTCCATTGTACATTTTTTCCTGTTTGTCAAAGATTATTTGATAATAAAGTTGAGGGTCCATATCTGGGCTCTCCACTCGGTTCCACTGATCAATGTCTGTTTTTATGCCAGTACCATGCTGTCTTGGTGATCACAGCTTTGTAGTAAAGCTTGAAATCGGATAATGTGATGCTGCCAGTCTTCTTTTTGTTTTTCAACATTTCCTTAGCAATTTGGGGTTTCTTCTCTTCTGATTCCATACAAATTTTAGAATTATTTGCTCTAGCTCCTTGAAAAATAACGGTGGAATTTTGATCAGAATGACATTAAAAGTATAGATTTCTCTAGACATTATAGACATTTTAACAATGTTTATTCTTCCAATCCAAGAGCATGGAACGGTCTTCCATCTTTTTGTGTCTTCAATGTCATTCATGAGTGTTCTGTAGTTCCTCGAGTACAGGTCCTTTACTTCTTTGGTGAGGTTTATGCCCAGGTATCTTATGGTTCTTGGTGCTATAATAGTAAATGGAATTGATTCTCTCATTTCCCTTTCTGTATTTTCATTGTTAGTGTATAAGAAAGCCACTGATTTCTGTACATTGACTTTGTATCCTGCCACGTTACTGAATTGCTGTATGAGTTCTAGTAGTTTGGGGTGGAGTCTTTGGGGTTTTCCATATAAAGAATCATGTCATCTGCGAAGAGAGACAGTTTGACTTCTTCCTTGCCAATTTGGATACCTTTTATTTCTCTTTGTTGTCTGATTGCCGTTGCTAGAACTTCTAATACTATGTTGAACAAGAGTGGTGAGAGTGGGCATCCTTGTCGTGTTCCTGATCTCAACAGGAAGGCTGCAAGCTTTTTCCCATTGAGGATGATATTTGCTGTGGGTTTTTTCATAGATAGATTTTATGAAGTTCAGGAATGTTCCCCCTATCCCTATACTTTGAAGCGTTTTCATCAGGAATGGATGCTGGATTTTGTCAAATGCTTTTTCTGCATCAATTGAGAGGACCATGTGGTTCTTCTCTCTTCCCTTATTGATTTGTTCTATCACATTGATTGATTTGCAAATGTTGAACCAACCTTGTAACCCAGGAATGAATCCCACCAGGTCATGGTGGATAATCTTTTTAATGTGCTGCTGGATCCTGTTTGCTAGGATCTTGTGGAGAATCTTAGCATCCATATTCATCAGTGATATTGGTCTGAAATTCTCCTTTTTGGTAGGATCTTTGCCTGGTTTGGGGATCAGGGTAGTGCTGGCTGCATAAAACGAATCTGGATGTTTTCGTTCTGCTTCTATTTTGTGGAAAAGCTTCAGGAGAATTGGTGTTATTTCTTCTTTGAAAGTTTGGTAGAATTCCCCAGGAAATCCATCAGGTCCTGGCCTCTTGTTTTTTGGCAGGTTTTTGGTCACTGCTTCAATCTCATTACTAGATATTGATCTATTCAGGTTGTCAATTGCATCCTGGTTCAATTTTGGGAGTGTATAGTTTTCCAGGAGTGCATCCACTTCATCTAGGTTGCTTAGCTTATTGGCATAAAACTGTTGGTAATAATTTCTGATGATTGTTTCTATTTCTTTGGTGTTAGTTGTGATCTCTCCCATTTCATTCATAATTTTATGAATTTGGGCCTTCTCTTTTTTCTTTTGGATTAGTGTGGCCAATGGTTTATCGAACTTATTGATTCTTTCAAAAAAACAGCTTCTAGTTTCATTCATACGTTCTACTGTATCTCTCATTTCTACCTCATTGATCTCTGCTCTATTCTTGATTATTTCCCTTCTTGCATGGGGAGTTGGTTTGATTTGTTGTTGATTCTCCAGTTCTTTAAGGTGTAGAGACAGCTGGTGTATTCTGGATTTTTCAATGTTTTTGAGGGAGGCTTGGATGGCTATGTATTTCCCCCTTAGGACTACCTTTTTTTTGTATCCCATATGTTTTGGACCAAAGTGTCTTCATTCTCATTGGTTTCCATGAATTGTTTAAGTTCATCTTTGATCTCCTGGTTGATCCAAGCATTCTTCAGCAAGGTGGTCTTTAGCTACAGGTGTTTGAGTTCCTCCTGAACTTTTCCTTCTGATTGAGTTCCAGTTTCAAAGCATTGTGATCTGAGAATATGCAGGGAATAATGTCAGTCTTTTGGTATTGTTTGAGTCCTGCTTTGTGACCCAGTATGTGGTCTATTCTGGAGAAGGTTCCATGTGCAATTGAGAAGAATGTGTATTCTGTTGTTTCAGGGTAGAATGTTCTGTATATGTCTAGAGGTCCATCTGGTCCAATGTTTCATTCAATGCTCTTAATACTTATTAATTTTCTGCTTCGATGATCTGTCCATTCCTGAGAGAGGCATATTAAGATCTCCTATTATTAATATATTCATATCAATATGACTCTTTATCTTGACTAATAGTTTTCTTATGTAATTGACTGCTCTCATATTGGGGCATAGATATTTACAATTGTTAGATCATCTTGGTGGATAGTCCCTTTAAGAATGATGTAGTGTCCTTCTATATCTCTGACTACAGTCTTTAGTTTAAAATCTAATTTATCTGATAAAAGAATTGCTACCCCGGACTTCTTTTGAGGTCCATTGGCATGAAAGGTGCTTCTCCATCCCTTCACTTTTAGTCTGGGTGTATCCTTAGGTTCAAAATGGGTCTCTTGTAGACAACATATGGATGGGTCCTGTCGTTTTTTCCAATCTGCAATCCTATGTCATTTTATGGGTGCATTTAGGCCATTCACATTTTGAGAGATATTGAGAGATAGGTTTCTATTGACATCATGTTACCTTTGAAGTCTTTCTGTCTGTAGATTGTTTCTATATTTCTGTTCAATGATATTCTTAGGATTTTTTCTCTTTTAAAGGCCC
Source organism: Meles meles (assembly GCF_922984935.1). Classification (NCBI taxonomy): domain Eukaryota; kingdom Metazoa; phylum Chordata; class Mammalia; order Carnivora; family Mustelidae; genus Meles; species Meles meles. The sequence goes on along the minus strand of NW_025721214.1, from coordinate 154,250 downwards.
CCCCCTTAGTATTTTCTTCAGTGTTGGCTTGGTGGTTGCATAGTCTTTTAAGCCTTGCCGGTCTTGGAAACTCTTTCTCTCTCCATCCATTTTGAATGTCAGTCTTGCTCGATAGAGTATTCTTGACTGTATGTTCTTCTCATTTAGTACTCTGAATATATTTTGCCAGCCCTTCCTGGCTAGCCAGGTCTCTGTGGACAGGTCTGATGTTATTCTAATGGGCTTTCCTCTGTATGTAAGGAGCTTCTTTGCCCTAGCTGCTTTTAAGAGGGTCTGTCTTGATACATAATTCCTCATATTAACTATAAGGTGTCGTGAGGACTTTGAGAATCTAAAATCTTGGGGGGAAATCTCTCTGCCTCTAGTACATGAATGTTGTTTCCATTTGTGAGATTGGGAAAATTTTCATAGACAACTTGTTCCACTATATCTTCTAGACTTCTTTCTTTTTCCTCCCTTCAGGGGTTCCAATAATTCTGACGTTGGAATGTTTCATGGTATCATTTATTTCCCTGATTCTGTTTCCGTGGCTTCTGAACTGTTTGTTCCAGGCTTCCACCTGATTCTTTCTCTCTATCTGTTTGTCCTCCAGATCACTAATTCTATCTTCTGTCTCAGTTACCCTAGCTTTTAGAGAATTTAGATTAGATTGGAACACATTGAGACCATTTTGAACATCATCCCTGTTGGCTTTCAGTTCTGCCCTAATCAATTCTGTTTGGTCATCCATGGGTTTCTCCAACCTAGCTATTGCCTGGATAATTGTTAGTCTGAATTCCTTTTCTGACATATTGTCTTTGTCGATAGCCATTAGCTCTGTTGCAGAAGGTCCATCCTCTGCATTTTCCTTCTGTTGGGTATTCCTCCTCCTAGTCATTTTGGTAAGAGATGACTGAACAGATGCAGCTGGATGTATTGATTGTGGTGCAGTCAAGGTCCACTATAGAACACTTCTGTGCAATCAGGGTTCCACACCCAATTGAGAGAAAAAGGAAGTGAAAAAGAAATAGAGAAGAAAAAAGAAAAAAAAAATGGAAAAGAGAAAAGGCAAAAAAAGAGAGAGAGAGAGACGGGGGGGGGGGGGGGCGGAAAGGGAAGATAAAAGAGAAGGCTCAGCCCAAATGGGCCCCAAGGTAAGATTTATGAATTATACAAACAAAAACAGACAAACAAAAGACTGATAAAAGTATATGACAAGAGAAAAAAATATATATATAAGCAAAAAAAGGGAAGAACCTCATCAGAAAGAACCCCAAGTATAAGATTTATATACTATCAGGACAAACACAAATTCACAGAAACACTGGCAGAAGGAAAAATTGGGAGAGTGGTTTTAAATTCTCAGTGTGGGTGAGGAAGGTTATTTTGATTCTTCCTGGATGTATCTTGATGTTTTTGTTAAGGGACTCAACTTTCCTAAGTTACAGGGGGATTAGAAACTGGTTTGCCTATAGGGGTAACATTGATTGGGGAAAGGGGATTACCTTGATGTTTAAATCTATATGTGTATTAGAAAATAAAAATTAAAAGAGAAGAAACTAGACTAAACTTAGTTAAAATTAAAAAAAATAGAAAAGCAAAAGAAAAACACGGGTGTATGTATCAAAAAGTTCAGGTTAGAAGGTTATTAAGGAATTTGATGTACTGGACATCTCAGTGTGATGGTAAATAGGTTAAAAATTATCTGTATGTATTAAAAAAAAGAACCAGAATATTGGTAAGGAGTTAAAAATAAAAGTTGTATTTATGAAGTAGTGGTGGTTGTTCTCCTGTAGTCTTCTTCTTTTTTTTTTTTCTTCCTTCCTGGTTGGTTTTCTGGGGGAGGGGCCTGCCACGTGGGTTTTCAGACAATGATGTTCCCTGAGTTAGGTCCTTCCGCTCCACTCAAGGGGGTGGGCTCTGAGGAAACTGTTTTTTTCAGGCTTTTTGTTCTCTGGAGGTTTTTATGTTCTTTCATCTGTTTTCTCTTGCCTTGACAGCTTTTGATGGTTTTTGGAGGTTTAGAGGAGAGCAAACTGCACCCCGACCTCCCTCTCAGAGAGAAGCCTCAGAATGCTCTGCAGAGCTGCTGGCAGAGTCGGTTCTGAGTCACTGTCCCTGGGGATGCAGGAGTTTCTTCGTTGTACCCAATACCAGGACAGCGTAGGCTGTCTTGGCAGCTCCAGACCGCCAGAGAGGTTCCAAGCAGAGATCGCACACAGAGATTTTCCCGCTGTCCTGGGCTGGTAATGTCTGGTTTTTCCAGATGCCAGAGCTCCAGGCTAGCACCTATGAGCACCTCTCCCAGGGGAGGGTGTGGGAGGCACGCGTTTCAGGATTGCAGTTTGGCCAGGCTCCCAGCCCCTCACGGGAGGCAAGTGTCCCTGGACCTAGGCTGGGTCTATCTCTGCAGGTATCCAGGGATCTAGGTTCCCCTATCTCTGCATGGTCTGCTGTTATGCTGTCTCTTTAAGGGTGAAAACTCATTTTCCTCTTTCTCTCCCACTCTCCCAAAGCCAAGCACCAACTGAATTTTAAAGTTCCAGTTGCAAAACACCACTGATTGTAAGAACTCAGGTAGCCAGGCCCCTCCAATTCTCAAAGCCAAATGTTATGGGGATTCGTTTTCCCCGTGTGGGTACCCTACATTTGTGAGCTACATGTGGGGATCTGTACCTCTCCCCTCTCCTTACCACCATGCCCTGCCCTTACATGAGCAGTCCTATGGGTCTGTTTGGCTCCCAGGTGTGTCCTCACACCTCCTACCCTTGTTTACTTGGCCTATTCTCTACATTTATCTGTGGAGATTGTGTTCTTCCAGTCTTCCAGTCATTTTCTAGGTTTTTTACACTAATGTGGCTGTAATCTAGTTGTGTGCATGGGAGAAGGTGAGCTTAGGATCGTCCTACTCTGTCATCTCCCCCAGAAGTTCCTCAATGATGATTTACATTAATCAACTCAATAAATTTTATCCACTCTTGCATTTTGAGGTTAAGGTGACCGGCTTGTTGTATAGTGTTCTTTTAATATTTTCTTAAGGATTTTGCATTGACATTCATGAATTGTATTTTCTTTATTAATGTAATCTTTGTTGTTGTTGTGAATCAATGTTACAGTAGTTTAAAGCAGAGGACTGAAAGTCTTCTTTATCCTTCCCTGATGTAGAATAGTTTGAAAGTACAGTGGCATTATCTGTTTCTTAAAGGAATGATACAATTCCCTTGTCAAATCATCTAAACTCACTGATTTAGGGAGCCGTCAACAGTATCAATTTTTTGTATTTCCTCTAGAGTAATTGATTTGAATTTCCACTTCTTATATAAGTTTTGGCAATTTATATTTTGAAGAAAATGATTTCTTCAGATTATTAAAGTCACATTAAGTTCAGGCTTAGGATTCCTAAAGTTCCTCCCCTTATAATTTCATAGATTGTTTATTTGTGCTTTCTTGTTTGTTGAAATTAGACTAGGTAATAGTAGGTGTCTGTATGCCTGTATATATGTACTGAAATTCTTGGACTTATCATTACTATCATTTTCACTTTTCTGTTTGTTTTCAGTTTATGCTTACTAATTCTCCCATTATTCTTGGCTTTCTTTTCTTATCTATTTTCTATTTTTTTCTAAAATTTCTATTTTCAATCATTCAATAATCTACATGTAAAATCTGCATGTAATGAAAGATGGTCTACATGTAAATATACATGTATTTTTAACTTTTCTGTTTATAATATACATATAGGACTGTGCATTTTTCCTTGAGCTCTGCTTTAGATGTAACCCATAGGTTCTTCTAGGCATCCTTTTAATTACTGCTGTTTTGTAGTTATAGCAAAAATTTAGTTTTTATTTCTTCTTTGAATATGAACTGAGTCTTTAAGTTTCCAAGTGGTAGAGACTTTGTTAGTTTTTATTTTTATGTTTTGGTTTCATTATTAATTTCCTTGTTCATTGTGATACAAGTTGGTGCAGCCACTTTGGAGAACAGTGTGGAGATTCCTCAAGAAATTACAAATAGAGCTTCCTTATGACCCTGCAATTGCACTGCTGGGTATTTACCCCAAAGATACAGATGTAGTGAAAGGAAGAGCCATCTGTACCCCAATGTTTATTGCAGCAATAGCCACAGTCGCCAAACTGTGGAAAGAACCAAGATGCCCTTCAACGGACAAATGGATAAGGAAGATCTGGTCCATATACACTATGGAGTATTATGCCTCCATCAGAAAGGATGAATACCCAACTTTTTTTTTTCCATTTTATTTATTTTTTCAGTGTAACAGTATTCATTCTTTTTGCACAACACCCAGTGCTCCATGCAAAACGTGCCCTCCCCATTACCCACCACCTGTTCCCCCAACCTCCCACCCCTGACCCTTCAAAACCCTCAGGTTGCCCCAACCTCCCACCCCTGACCCTTCAAAACCCTCAGGTTGTTTTTCAGAGTCCATAGTCTCTTATGGTTCGCCTCGCCTCCCCAATGTCCATAGCCTGCTCCCCCTCTCCCAATCCCACCTCCCCCCAGCAACCCCCAGTTTGTTTTGTGAGATTAAGAGTCATTTATGGTTTGTCTCCCTCCCAATCCCATCTTGTTTCATTTACTCTTCTCCTATCCCCCTACCCCCCCATGTTGCTTCTCCATGTCCTCATATCAGGGAGATCATATGATAGTTGTCTTTCTCCGATTGACTTATTTCACTAAGCATGATACGCTCTAGTTCCATCCACGTCGTCGCAAATGGCATGATTTCATTTCTTTTGATGGCTGCATAGTATTCCATTGTGTATATATACCACATCTTCTTTATCCATTCAAGATATTTGCAATCGACATATCAGATAAAGGACTAGTATCCAAAATCTATAAGGAACTTAGCAAACTCAACACCCAAAGAACAAACAATCCAATCAAGAAATGGGCAGAGGACATGAACAGACATTTCTGCAAAGAAGACATCCAGATGGCCAACAGACACATGAAAAAGTGCTCCACGTCACTCGGCATCAGGGAAATACAAATCAAAACCACAATGAGATATCACCTCACACCAGTCAGAATGGCTAAAATTAACAAGTCAGGAAATGACAGATGCTGGCGAGGATGTGGAGAAAGGGGAACCCTCCTCCACTGTTGGTGGGAATGCAAGCTGGTGCAACCACTCTGGAAAACAACATGGAGGTTCCTCAAAATGTTGAAAATAGAACTACCCTATGACCCAGCAATTGCACTACTGGGTATTTACCCTAAAGATACAAACATAGTGATCCGAAGGGGCACGTGTACCCGAATGTTTATAGCAGCAATGTCTACAATAGCCAGACTATGGAAATACCCAACTTTTGTAGCAACATGGATGGCACTGGAAGAGATTATGCTGAGTGAAATAATTCAAGGAGAGAGAGTCAAGTATCATATGGTTTCACTTATTTGTGGAGCATAACAAAGAACATGGAGGTTATGGGAATATGTAGAGGAGAAGGGAGTTAAGGGAAACTGGAAGGGGCTATGAACCATGAGAGTCTATGGACTCTGAAAAACAATCTGAGGGTTTTGAAGCGGTGGGGGTTGGGAGCTTGGGGAACCAGGTGGTGGGTAATAGGGAGGGCTGTACTTCATGGAGCACTGGGTTTGGTGCAAAAACAATGAATACTGTTACACTGAAAAGAAATTTTAAAAAAAGTGAAAAAAAAAAGACTCAAAGCTTAAAATACCAGCAATGGTAAGAGATTTGTTAATCATTCATTCATTCAGCTTTGAACTTTCTCTTTTATCAAGCTCTCTGACACTGGTTTCTAGGCACCTACCTGCCCTTTTAAAACTTCTAAAAATAAAATATGTTTATTTCATTGGTACAGAAAAAAAAAGAAATTTAAAAAATAAATAAAAACTTTTAAGAAATCATGTTGTTTTGGGAAAAATAATAATGTAATGAAATGTTTATTATATAGTAATTATAAAACGTTTTGAAGACAAAAAAATCTTAAATTGAAAAGAAAATCCAAAAGGAAAAAAAATCACCCTATGCTCAGTCTATGTACAATGTGGACATTTCCAGAGGACTTTTATTAGAAAACATTGTTTCTTGGGCAAGAGGGCAGCTGAGTAGGGAGGTCGTTTAATCTGGCCTCAAATTTAGCTGGATATCTATGAAGCCATTCTGAACAGACACAAATTCATCCTGAGGTGGAAGATTTATCTGGATCTCCACAAGCAGAGAATTAGGTGTGGAAAGTGGAGTCTTCTGAGGAAATAACTGAAGATAAATGGAATGTTGGGGCACAAGATAAGCTGGCTACCCGAAAGTGATATAACACAGGAGAATACAAATGGAGACATTGGAAATCTGCTCTAGTTAGTGACACCTCCTTCTGAAAAGAGCATAGGGAACAAGTAGGGCAGAACTCTTTGTGGTAAGAAGATTTTTAGCATGAGATCTACCCTATTAACATGACTTTAAGTGCACAACATTTTATGGTTAATATAGCTTCCAAAGTTACAGTTACACAAGATGAATAAGCTCTGGAGACCTGTACAACATAGAGTTATATATATATTTTTAAATATTTTTTTATTTATTTGAGAGAGAGAGAGAGAGATCATGAGTCAGGGAGGGGCAGAGAGAGAGGGAGAAGCAGACTCCCCTCTGACCAGGGAGCCTGATGGAGGGCTCAGTCTCAGGATCCTGAGATCATGACCTGAACCAGTCAGAGGCTTAGCCAACTGAACCACTCAGGTGGCCCCATGTTGTATGATTTTTTAAAAAATGATGGTAATTCACTGTAGTGTGCTTTGATGGGGCCAGTTGATCCAAGTGTAATGTACTAGGAAGGAAAGAACATTAAGAGTCGTGACCTTAAAACAAACAAACAAACAAACAAACAAACAAAAAAAACCACCGGGTGCCTGGGTGTCTCAGTTGGTTAAGCATCTGCCTTTGCCTCAGGTCATGATCCTGGAGTCCTGGCATTGAGTTCCATATTGGACTCCTGCTTGCCAGGGTGTTTGCTTCTCCCTTTGCCCTTCATCTCATTCATGGTCTCTCTCTCTTTCTCACAAATAAATAAAGAAAATTTTAAAAAAAATCAGAAACATGGAAGGTTGGTAAGAACCTTAGATGAACACAAAAAACAACCACTACAGCAAAACAGAATGTGGAATGGAATAAAAAATACAGCAAAAAAATTATACCATTATAGTTTCATTCACATCATAAATATTTGAAAACTGATATTAATGTTTCTTAAAATTTCCATAGTTCTTTCTGCCAAAGTAATTTAAAAAGTTACTTTTATAGTGTCCTTCATTTATTGAGCTTCATTTATTGAGAACAAGCAATGTGGCAGACAGTATTCAATCTTACAGTGAATAAAACTAGAGCTTTAAATGTTTAAATAAAACATCTTGGGGGCACCTGGGTGGCTCAGTTGGTTGGGCATCTGCTTTGGGCTCAGGTCATGATCCCTGGGCCCTGGCATCAAGCCTCACATCAGGCTCCCTGCTCAGCAGGAGTCTGCTTCTCCCTCTCCCTCTCCCTCTCCCTCTGCCTGTGCTCATGTTCTCTCTCTTGATCACTCTCTCAAATACATAAATAAAATACTTAAAAAATTTAGGTGGGGCAAACGGGGACAGTAAACAAACACACAGTATGCTTATAGACACTGGGAAGTACTATGATGGCAAACAAAGGGCTTAGAGGTTACTAAGGGGTACTGGTCTGTTGGAGATATGCTGAAGGCATATCTCAGGAAGGCCTCCCTGAGGAGGTGACATTGGAGACAAACCTAAATTAAGTAAAGGATGAAGGCATATGGAGTCCTGGAGGAAGAACATTCTAGATACAAAGAACAGGAAAAACAAAGAAATGGCATTTTTGCAGATAGGAAGGAGCATGTCACATACCCAGAACAAGAAGCCCAAGTGGTTCAAAGAAAGGATAAGGGGAGAGCAGAAATGTAGAAAGAGACCTATAGGCCATAGGTTTTTGTTCTGAATTTTTGAAGCTGTCATTGTTAATTTTATGTGTGAACTTCACAAGTCTACAGTGCCCTATTGTTTGGACAAACACCAGTATAGACGTTGCTATGAAGGTGCTTTTTAAAATATGATGAACATTTAAATCAGTAGACTTTAGGTAAAGCAGATTACCCTCCTTTCTGTAGGCAGGCCTCATCTAATCAGTTGAAGGCCTCAAGAGAAAAGAATGAAGAGGAGGGAATTCTTTCTCTAGCCTGAAACACAGTAATTCTTCCTGAGCTTTCAGTCTAGAGACGGCAGACTACTACATTACCTCTAGCTGGTATTTTTAGGCTGCTGGCCCACTCTTCAGATTTTGAACTTGCCAGTATCCAAAAATGCATTAGTCAACTTCTTTCTTACCTTCCTCCCACTCCGCATGATTTTATTTATTTATCTGACAGAAAGAGAGAGAGAGTGATGGAAAGGAGAACAAGCAGGCAGAGTGACAGACAGAAGGAGGCTTCCATCCAAGCACAGAGCCCAACGTGGTGCTTGATCCTAGGACCCTGGGATCATGACATGAACCAAAGGCAGAGGCTTAACCAACTGGACCACCCAGGCATCCTGCCAATTTCTTGAAATAAATAAATCTCTGTCTCTCTGTCTCTTGTTGTCTCTCTGTGTCTCTTTCCATCCTATTGTTGTTTCTCTGGAGAGCCCTGACTCATAGAGAAATTGTCAGATTGACTTGAACAAGGGGATGATATGATCTAATTTGCATTTTGAAAGATCTCTCATACTTGGAAGAGGGAGAATTGACTCTTGGTAGCAAGAGGGAAGTAGAGAGTCTAGCCAGAAGGCTGTTCTGTCTTGTGGGTGATACCTGACAGCAGTCTAGAAGTGACTGGAGATTGCGGGATATGAGAAATATTTTGCAGGATTTTCAGACATATCAGATGAAGGCTGTGAGAGAGACAGATAAATCAGAGCTTATGTTTTGGGCCTGAGCAGCTGTGTGAAGGGTATGCAATTTATAAAGAGAGTCCTGGGAGCCTGAGTGAGGAGCAGGTGTGCAGAGGTGGAAAAGGTAGGGAGGGAAGATGTATTAAATATCCGAAGTTTTACTTTAAGCACAATAAGTTCATGTTGCCCGTTTGCTGTCCACATGGAGATAATGGGAAGATTGTTAGCCGCAGGCCCATGACTCTGTACAGCCGTAGTTAAGTTCTGGAGCTGCAACATCTGGTGTGGAATCCCAAGTCCACGTTTCATGTGAACCTCAATGTCTTGGTCTTCTTCTTTTGGAAAACGGGTTGATAATTAATATAGTTTATTGAAGTGACGTGAGCCACTGAATCACTCAACACTTGTAAACCCTTAGAATGTGCCTGGATAATCACAGAAAATGTTATATAATTATTAGCTATTATTACAGTGAGAGTTTTATTTTTCTGGCCCATCAAATAAATTTCCAGATGGAGACAAGGGCCTGGGAAATGTCTGCTTTGCATAGTTTTTGGTTGCCACCTTGGAGGTCAAACTGTAAACTGAATTTGAGTGAATCCCAGGGATTTTCTTCCCTTTGCCTGGACAGTGAACATTGATGGTGTTACTGAGAGTGGTGGCATCCGAAAATTGTGCTTTGATATCATATTTTGTAGCTGATTGCAACATGGATTGCTCTGATGCAGCCCTACTCCCCCCAGATTACTTCCCTGCCTTTACTGTTTTGGTTTTTCCATTGTGCTTATCATTTTCCCATATACTATGTATGACATGCTTATTTATTTCTTTATTTTCTGTCTCCTCTTGGTGGAGTATGAGCTCCAGGAAGCAGGGATTTTTAACTTTTGCTCACTGTTAGCACCTGCAAGAGTGCCTGGAGGAATGAATGATGTTTTCTGGTGCTTACAGTTCCCCTTGTCTGTTTCTTATTCTATTTTGTCAAGTATTTTTTCCCATGAGAAAACCATATCAGAAAGAATGCCAGACATTGGCATGATTCTCTGGACCTTTCCAACTTGGACAGAATGCTATTTTAATTGAGACAAACGTCTTCCATGAAATGGAATTTCAGAGGTAGCCTCTGATGGCAGTTTCAATTTTGACTTTGGAAATCAGTTTCAGAATTAACATAGTCTCCTGAAAATGATGGTACTTTTTGCTGTTGGTTGTCCATTCGGTTTCTCAGCCAGTCTATGTGTGGGCACTATTCCACTCCGATTGTAGATTCTGATCACACATTTTTATTCAGCAATGCTTGTCGATGAGGGGCATTGAAACCTATGCAGGGCGGAGGTTGATACATGGCCCAGTCAATGTATGACTTATGAAACCTATTGCAAGTCCAAGGCACTGTATTGATTCTGCTGAATGGACTGGAAAATGACCTTCATTGCACAGAACCCTCAAACTTGCTCCTTGTCTGTTTCTACCCAGTGGAGCACTTGTATCATGCAGCTTTGTTCCAGGATCATTACCAGTTATTTCCTTTAACGTTGCATCCTGATTTTACCATAAGTGTGAAGAGTGGACAAACTGATGTCTTTATTTAGCACAAAAACTGAAGTCCTGTTTCAGTGTCAGCTTTTCAGAGACAATTGCTTTTATCTTCTCTGACTGCATAGTTATGGCACATATATAGTTTTTTCTTGGACATGCAGGCCTTGTGTCAATATAAATTAGAGTTAATCATTATTCTGTTTATACCACCACTTATTATCACCCTGATCATATTGTATTGGATGGAGTATTTAAAGAATATTTTTTCATTTGTCCTGATCATATTAGTGTTAGAACTGTTTCCTTATTTCTCATGGTGGTTAAACCAACCAATGCATCATGGCACATGGTTGGAGTTCCACAAATGGTGGTTGAAGCGAGTTAATTATTCATTCCTGTGGCTGTATGGGAAGCGACACACAGTTTGCTCTCAAGTCTTCCTTTATCATTAGAATGAATTATAGTATGAAATAGGACATTCCTCATCAGCCATTATCTTTGCTCTTGAGAATGGATGTGGACTGGACCTCAAGATACCACAAGGAAAAAATAACTTCTTCCAGGATTAGGTTACAGTTCTTTGTGCCTTTGCATTCCAAGCATGTTTTATTTCATTAGAGAATGGTTATTCTGTTCTAATGACTAAAATTATAGGGATTTCTAGATGGAAGGAAGCTTACCGATCTTCTACCAGAGAATGTTCATTATACAGTTAAGTAGTTGGGACTGAGAATTTAGGGACAGACTCCAGGCCACGGGCCATCAGCTCATGTAAGAAGGAAATGGATGTCTTCTGAGCTCCACCATGATATTTGAGTTTGGTTTGGTGGTAGTTAATAAACTTATCTGAGGCAGAACATTACCATTCTAAGTATACTGATGTGCCTTATTTTTAATTGAGTATAGTTGATACACAGTGTTATGTTAGTTTCAGGTATACAACATAGTGATTCAGCTTCTCTGTATGTTATACTGTGCTTGCCACAAGTGTAGGTACTGTCACCAAACCATGCCATTACAATATAGCCTGTATTCCCTATACAGTGCCTTTTATTCCATAACTTATTCATTTTATAATTGGAAGCCCATTTCTCCCTTTCATCTTCACAGATTTTTACCTGTCCCCCTGCCCTCTTCCTTCTAGCAACCATCAGTTTGTTCTTTATATTTATGAGTCTGATTCTGCTTTTTGTTTGTTTATTTATTTCAAACGTGCATTCTTTTGCAGAGATGACATGATGTGCCCACTGAAAGTGGTCAGGCAGGGACATTAGTTTAAGAGTTTGGTTTCTGCAGAACACATGCTCGCTCACATTCTTGTGGGTGTTGTTACTCAGAATTGTCCTGTCATCACCTAGGTCTTTGCTGTTATAGTTCAGTTGACCCTAGGGGAAGAAAATTGAATTGAGCAACAGAAGATGTGCAGACAGTAAGATAAATCAGATAAACACCACTACTCCGCAACACACCCTCAAGTGAGAAGGAAAGAGAAGAATTCAAATAAAGACTTCTAAGAATAATGATTCATTCATACTAAATGTCATATTCCTTGCCTTGGACCTATGATGTCATCATCATATAACATTCTAGACTGTAAAACTCATACTGTTTGATAGTGCATCAAAGGGCAAGGAGCCTCATGGCTGTTGTTATATGTTTGGAGTATAATCATTTCAAATGGAGTATAATCACTTATTTATGCACCAATAAATGGGCCTTTTATATGGAATATTGAATCGTAAGTGGTAGAGAGAAAACGAAAGTGAAGGAAGGGAGGTAACCTTGATGGATGGCCAACCTTGGACAAGTATAGGAACATCCTATATTATTAAATTAAATTAAATTAAATTAAATCTTTATTTTTTGAATATTTTATTCATTTGACACAGAGAGAGTGAGAGCACACATATAAGCAGGAAGAGTGGCAGGCAAAGGGAGAGGGAGAAGCAGGTTGCCCACTGAGCAGAGAGCCTGATGGGGGTTTGATACCAGGACCCTGTTATCATGACCAGATTGGAAGGCAAATGTTCAATGGACTGAGCCATCCAGGTTCCCCATGAACATTGTATTTTAAAAACACTTCCCAGGTTTGCAAGCTATATCCCAAATAGTCCATATGGAGCAGATATGGGCAAAGACACTGGCACTAAGAAAATGGGGTCATAACCATGAAGATGAGGTATTGGCCTTTTTGACATGCCCTTAGTCTTGTGCAGATTATTCAAAAGTAAATGAATTCATACTAGAAACCATTTTCTTTAAATGTACTGAATTTTAACATTCATTTTCATTTGCATCTAGAAAGATTTCAGCCATGTGAATGGATATGTTAGCTTTATTTTTCCAATACAAAAGCCAAATATTTGGAGATAATTTTTTTAAAGATTTTATTTATTCATTTGACACACAGAGAGAGATCACAAGTAGGCAAAGAGACAGGCAGAGAGAGAGGAGGATGCAGGCTCCCAGCTAAGCAGAGAGCCTGATGCGGGAGTCCATCCCAGGTCCCTGAGCTGAAGGCAGAGGCTTAACCCACTGAGCCACCTAGGCACCCTGGAGATGATTTTGATAGCGATTCAAGTAGTAGCTCAGTTAAGAAATTATTATATTTAAATTCATTTACATTTAAAGAGGAATCTTTTCTTTCCCACTTTTTATTTTTTAAAGTTCATCTAGGCATTATAATTTTTTTTTGGTCCTAATTGAAAACATTTTTGAAGCACCTTCCCTGGAAGTAGTCTAAACCAAGTTATTGCTTGCTTCTCTCATGTTTTTTGCATTTTATGGTTCTTAAAAAGGGTGTGTTCTGAAGGTATTGAATATGCATATTAGAAAATATAAATATAGCCTTGGGTCCTTTGTGGAGAATCTGCAACTGGATGGTGGCAAAGACTGGTCTTTATTAAGTGACACCATTTGCGTATCCACCAAATCTGAGAGGCTGAAAATCCAGTGCAAGTGAAAATGATAGTCCTTGTGCATTGTGCCATGACTTTCTCTGCATGACAGTGAGGAGAGGAGAAAGCCTGAATGTGCTACAGTAGTAGGATGCCCAGTCTGTGGACCACAGAGTTTCTTGCAGTAGTGTGGCAGACTGAATAATGGTCTTCTCAAATATGTCCACACTCTGTTCTCAGGAACCTGTGAATATGTTACCTCCCATGGTAAAAGGAATTTTGAAAATGTGATTAAGAGGATGCACCTAGAGATACATGGGGACCTTATCCTTAATGATCCAGATGGACCCAATATTATCTGGCTTGGGCATTGAGGGATGTAATGGAAGAAGAGGGAAGAATTCAAAATGTGAGAGTGTTGCATTTAAAGAAGGAGGAGTGGGCAATGAGCCAAGGAATGTGGGTGTCCTACAGAGGTTGCAAAATGCCTTCAGCTGCTTTCCAGGAAGGAGACAGAGATCTCAGTCCTGCAACTACAGGAACTGAATTCTGCCAATAACCTGTATGAGCAAGGAAAACGGTCCTCCCCTAGAGGCTCCAGAAAGGGACACAGTCCTTCCAGTACCTTTATTGTAGTCTAATGAGACCCTCACCAAATGTCTGACCTACAAAACCGTAAGTTGTTAATTTTGTGGTGATTTGCTACAGCAGTAATAAGAAACTAATAAAAATGTTATGGATCAAATGAAAAAGATTGAGAGAACACCCTCATTTGGGTAGGTCACTTTCAGCACTTGGAAGGAACTGCCACCGGGAATGAGGCAAAACGTTAATGACAACTCAGGCAAACACACAAGTCTGTTAAAATAATGAATAAAGACCCCATGCACATAAGAAACAGATGTTTTTTTTTTTTAATTATTTTTTTTCCATTTTATTTATTTTTTCAGCGTAACAGTATTCATTCTTTTTGCACAACACCCAGTGCTCCATGCAAAACGTGCCCTCCCCATTACCCACCACCTGTTCCCCCAACCTCCCACCCCTGACCCTTCAAAACCCTCAGGTTGTTTTTCAGAGTCCATAGTCTCTTATGGTTCGCCTCCCCTTCCAAATAAAAAAAAAAAAGCAAAAACTAAATAAATACATGAAAAGGCACTAAACCCCACTAATATATATAAATTAAAAGAGCGAAAAAAAAAAAAAAAGAAACAGATGTGTTACATTTTATTGTGGAATACAGGTTTTCATTTTCAGACCAGCCTAGGAGATAGGAAACATCCATATTGGTTAGATATGTATAAAAACTAATTTCATATTATATCAGTGAACTATTTCTTGTGTCTCGGTAAAAGTCATACGTAAATGTGTCCATTGTAGTTACTCAAACTAACAATAATTTGTCATGGAAAAATGGTGTGCCTAACAATTAGGTGAAGTTTTTTGTTTTGTTTTGTTATTTATTTATTTAAGTCAAGTGCTTGTTCTTTTTCTTTTTCTTTTTTTTTTTAGGAATATAATCAATGGTATTATGTTTATTTATTTATTTAAATTTGTTTTCAGTGTTCCAGAATTCATTGTTTATGCACTGCACCCAGTGCTCCATGCAATACATGCCCTCCACAATACCCACCACCAGGCTGGCGAAACCTCCCAACCCCTGCCCCTTCAAAACCCTCAGCTTGTTTTTCAGAGTCCATAGTCTCTCATGGTTCATCCCCTTCTCCAATTTCCCTCAACTCCCTTCTCCTCTCCATCTCTGCCTATCTTCCATGCTATTTGTTATTCTCTGCAAATAAGTGAAACCATATGATAATTGACTCTCACTGCTTGACTTATTTCACTCAGCATAATCTCTTCCAGTCCCATCCATGTTGCTACAAAAGTTGGGTATTCATCCTTTCTGATGAAGGCATAATACTCCATAGTGTATACAGACAATATCATCCTTAACCATTCGTCCGTTGAAGGGCATCTTGGTTCTTTCCATAGTTTGGAGACCGTGGCCATTGCTGCGATAAATATTGGGGTACAGATGGCCCTTCTTTTCACTACATCTGTATCTTTGGGGTAAATACCCAGCAGTGCAATTGCAGGGTCATAGGGAAGCTCTATTCTTAATATCTTTGGGAATCTCCACACTGTTCTCCAAAGTGGCTGCACTAACTTGCATTCCCACCAACAGTGGACAAGGGTTCCCCTTTATCCACATCCTCTCCAAAACATGTTGTTTCCTGTCTTGCTAATTTTGGCCATTCTAACTGGTGTCAGGTGGTATCTCAATGTGGTTTTAATTTGAATCTCCCTGATGGCTAGTGATGATGAACATTTTTTCATGTGTCTGCCCAACATTTCTTTAAATAAAAGTGAAAATAACATAAAACTGAAATAAAATATAATCTGTTTTTCCTCGATGAGATGACATTATAAGGTATCACCCCATACCTGTACAGTCACGACCTAATAATAATAAAAGTAACCACCATGTATTGAGTCATTGAGCAACCACAAAATCCTGGACTAGGGATTTTACTTAGATGTCTTTTCCCTAATGTGTACATGAAACCAACAATGTGAAGCATTTGTGCAACCAACAGGGGAATTACAGTTATTCTCTAAGTTTGGCAGTTGACAGAGGTGCTGTCACTTACTTTAGGGGCCCAGCCTGACCCAGATTCAGGTCTGACCATAAATTCTGGTTCCTTTACTATCTATGCTCCTTTATACAAATTGCAAGCACGTGCCTTATTATTAACTGTATTATTCCTGGTAAATTGCATTATGTAAATTCTGGGTCCTTTTAAAACAGTTGATCTTTGGGTTGTAGAAATAACCCATACGATCCTCGCTGGGATAGTATAATTTTGGGGAAACTGTTTTAAATCAAGATCAAGAGGCAGATCACTAGAAGAGGCAGTTTGGGTAAGTCTCATCTCGCATCGGACAGAGTGGGAAGTTGCCTTGTCAGCAGTCAAGAAAGGATACATCAATGCATCTTCATACTTCCCAAATCTTTAGTTGAGTCCAAGGAACATTTTATTGTAAGTTTTTTGTGACTGTTTATTTTTGTGATTAAGAACTATAATTTATAAATGAATGATAGAGATTTAGCACAAAATTCATGTATAATATGCATGGTATATACAATATATTTATATGATATAGTGATATATATGACTTATACAAGATATACTTATGTTTAGGTTTATATATATAATATTTTTCATCACAAAGAAAAAAGTACAAATTCATAGTTGTAAATAGAAATGCTTAGAGAAAAAAGTAGAAGTGTTTAAAAATAAATGTAATAATCACCTTTGCAGTATTCCCTTACCCTCCCCCAGGTCTCTTGATAATTTGAGGAATATGCAAGTATTCTTTTCTTTGTCCTCACATGTTTTTCTTTTTTCTATTTTTTATTCTTTCATTTTTATTTTTTTAGACTTTTTAAAAATGATTTTGTTTATTCATGAGTGACAGAGGAGGGAATTGACATCCAAAGTATAGGATAACTTGTTTAAATAAGAGGTGCCTTTTAAATTTACAGAGATTGATTATTTTTCAAAACAGTTTTGCAATTCATACTTGCAAATCAATGGTGGACATGCCTTTTCTCCTCAAAATCATGGGATACCATAAAGTTTTTAAACTTCGGCTAATCTGATGAGTGAAAAAGTGTATGTCATTTATGATCCAAAATTTTTTAAAGATTTTATTTATTTATTTGACAGAGAGTGACACAGTGAGAGAGGGAACACAAGCAGGGGCAGAGGAAGAGGGAGAATCAGGCTCCCCACCAAACTATGACCCTCAGGCAGGGCTTGAACCCAGGACTCTGGAATCATGACTTGAGCCAAAGGCAGACACTTAACAATTAAGGCGCCCAGGTGACCTCATGATGCATAATTTGGATGTCTAGTGATGCTGAAAATCTTTTTCTGTTTAAACATATGCTTATATGTTGAATTATAAAACTATATAATGTAATTATAAGGACCATTATATGTCCTTTGTGGCTTGTCTATTAATATCCTTCACTAAATTTTCTATTGCTTTTTTTTTTAGTTTACTCTTATTAATTAGAAGAACTTGTATATATTAAAAATATTATTTTGGGGGCAACTAGATGGCTCATTCAGTTAAGTGCCGTGTCATGATGTCATGGTTGTGGGATCAAGCCCATTGTGGGGCACACAGTTCAGTGGTGAGTCTGTTTGAGATTCTTTCTCTCCATCTCTCTCTGCCCCTCCTCATATCTAAAATATTGGGAGGGAGACAAACCATGAATGACTCTTAATCTCACAAAACAAACTGGGGGTTGCTGGGGGGAGGTGGGATTGGGAGAGGGGGAGCGGGCTATGGACATTGGGGAGGGGAGGCGAACCATAAGAGACTATGGACTCTGAAAAACAACCTGAGGGTTTTGAAGGGTCAGGGGTGGGAGGTTGGGGGAACAGGTGGTGGGTCATGGGGAGGGCACGTTTTGCATGGAGCACTGGGTGTTGTGCAAAAAGAATGAATACTGTTACACTGAAAAAATTAATAAAAAGGGAAAAAAAATAAAAAAAAAATAAAATAAAATAAATACATATAATCTTTAAAAAGTACTACCTTTTTGTTGGTCATATTCATTCAGAATAAATACTTTTTCCAATCTATTATCTTTTACATTTTTCATAGAAGCTTTGGCAAATGATTATTTTCTGTCATAAAATAGGGTTTGCTTAGGAAGATCCCTTCAGTATATGTGATGGTTCATTTTATGTGTCATCATGACAAGGCTAAAGGATGTCCAGACACTAGCACAATATTATTTCTGCCTGTGTTTTTGAGGATTTCTCCAGAAGACATTTCTGGTAGGAGGAGTAAAGAAGATTACAGGTGGTCATCATCCAATCTGTTGAGGGCCTGAACAGAACAAAAAGGCAGGGGAAGGGCAACTTCTTTCTGTGCTTGAACTGAGACACCCATATTCCCCTGCCCTTGGACTCTCTTGAGCATTCAGACTCAGACCAGGGTTTAGAACATCAGCCTGAATCTTTGGCCTTTGAACTTGGACTGAATTATACCACCACCTTTCCTGGTTTTCCAGCTTGCAGATGCAGATTGTGGGCCTTCTTGCATCCATAACTGCCTGAACAGATTCCTATAACAAATCTCTTATAGATATTACTGTCTATCCTACTGGCTCTAGTTTTATGGAGAATACTGACTAATAAAATCTGTTACAAAATTTTTCTCTAAAACAACTGTCATACTTTTTTATTGTGAAGTTTATTTTTATACTTTGAGACCAGGGCTAAGTTTCCTTTAATATCATTAGCAAAAACGTTAGCTTTATAGGGCAAATTGAAATTCTTTCCATATTTTCCTATGACCTAGAAAGAAATGATAAAATATTTAAAATTTGGTAGAATCAGCTATAAAACACACTGGAGTGAGGTCATCTGAAAGGTAGATTTTTAATTAATGGCCCATTCTGTGATTATGTGTCTGTCAAGATTATTCATCTCTTGGATCAAATTTCATAGTTTTCCTCAAGATTTCATTTGGTGTCTCACAGTTGCTCTTATATCTTAAATCCTTCTGATACCATGTTTTCTATTAACCCAACTTTATGTATCTTGAGTTTATCTCTTTTTGAAAGTTATATGACAGATGATCTGTTCCCTGTGGCAAATTAGCAGGTGATGGAATGCCTGGCAGTTTCTTGCAGCTCTGAGTAAGCTGTAGACTCTAACCATTCTTTTATTGTTGGGGAGGATCCCACTATGCTTTCTTTTTCTAAGGGGTTGGCTACCATGTCCCAGATGACAGCTCTGGCCCTCAGCACTGCTTCCACCAGAGCCCCCAAAGGTTTACACGGTGGAGTAGCCGTTCTAATGATCACAAGAAATAAATAGACATGTGCTGCCTCTTATCCCAAGATCCAGTCATCTGAGACCACTCATGAACTGTTCTCCTCAGACTGAAGAGAGACAAACCTTGTCTTTTGTTTCAGATCCCTTGGAGAAGGAAACCATGCCTTAAATTCCTTCCTCAGAAATCCCAGCAGGGTGAGAGCCTGCTTCCTCCTCTCTCTCTCTCTCTGCCTGCCTCTCTGCCTACTTGTAATCTCTATCTGTCAAATAAATAAATCTTAAAAAAAAAAAAGTATGGAGCACTGGGTGTTGTGTGCAAAAAGAATGAATACTGTTACGCTGAAAAAATAAATAAAATGGAAAAAAAAAAAAAAAGAAATCCCAGCAGGACTTGTGTCCTTGGACCCTCATGATTAACCAACAACATGCTTATCTGAGTCTATCACCTTCTCTAGAAAGAGGATATTGACAATGAAGTTGGAGTAGTGCTATGTGACCAGCATGCCATTGCCATAGAATCCTGGAGGAATGACTTCAGTGTTTAGGCATATCTTTGTAAGATAAAGAAGTCTTTTATGCTGTGTTTTTTTTTTTTTTTTAATCCCTTTAACACACTTTGGAATTAAATGCAACCAGATTTTAAGTGTTTGCCTCTTACAAGCATGGTATAATAAGAACTGGAAAAAAAAAAGTGGATATTGTTCTTCAAGGAATTTTTAAAAGATTTTTATTTTATTTATTTGACAGTCAGAGATCACAAGTAGGCAGAGAGGCAGGCAGAGAGAGAGGGAGAAGCAGGCTCCCCACTGAGCAGAGAGTCAGATGTGGGGCTTAATTCCAGGACCCTGAGATCATGATCTGAGCCAAAGGCAGAGGCTTAACCCACAGAGTCACCCAGGTGCCCCTGCAAGGAATTTTAGAACTTCAAGGCTGACCCACTTGAATTTCAGTTTCTTCATAAGCTAAATTGTGTTTTGCTTTCCTGCTACATGTCTAATCATAATCATATGAGTATTTTTCTGCTCTTCTCCATGCAGATTGCCCCGTATGTGACATCTTTCCATCTGAAGCTCCCCATGGGTTCAATCACCCTCTTGCAGAAGTGCCTCTCAACTTTTCCTAAGCATTGCTGGTGTGGTCGCAGCTGTCATTTCCTCAGCACCATTTGTAGACTGCTATTTTGTGGGAATTCGTATGGATTCTAAGTAAGAATTGAGCTCAAAAGACCAGCATATTTAGTTTTTAAAAGAAAAGGAAGTAATCGATCACTTCCTATTCTGATCCACTCTCTTTACGCCTCCCCCGACACACACTTCTCCCCATTCTACCCTCACAGGAAGATATTTTTACAGCTTGGAAATGGAATCAGATTTCCCAGCTGCACAATTAAATTGCAGTCAAAAATGCCACTTACCAGAATGCGTACAATACTAATAGTGCTGTAAGAAATAAGACACTTGATTTAAAAATGGCACACTTGTCTGTATCTTTAATGTGCATTCCTAATGAGTCCTATGGGGAGGCTGATTCACAGGAAAATGCACATTAGCTCCTCCAAGTTTAATATACCACTGTATGCACTCAGGCCCTCTCTTCATTACCATTTGAATGCACTGTTTTCTTTGAGGTTTTGTGCAGGAAACAAATCCCTGTATATGGCACTCAGTTCTAGAATCTGACCGGTCTGCATTTGCCCTTTAGACAAAGGGTCAAAACAAAGTGCTCTGTGGTGCATTGATTTTCAATCTCTGGCTATTTTTGAAACTGTAATGCAGCCCATTTCCTTTTCCAAGGGACTTTAGGCAGTATACAGCATAGAGGTGGGTATAGCCAGGGTATTTGTTTGTTATTCTGAGCAGTGGCAGGCTATCTTTCTCACATGGATTCCAGATAAAAGAGGTTACTTTAAAGAGCTGTTGACATCCAGTGAAATAAAATATTACTTGGAATCTGGTTTCACTATATTGAGTCTACATCACTATCTGGACTTTGAAGTCTGAGACAGCCAGTTGCCTGAAACAAAAACTGAGAAAACAGAAGTTTTATGTAACTCCTATCAAGATTATAATTTGACCTTTCATTAATTTTTGGTGTTTCTGGCATGCCATACTCCCACAGTCCTACAAACTTCCTGGTAGTCAGAATTCTGTTTAATCTGGAGCAAATGAAATCAATAACATCAAAGATACTGTGAACATTTTAAAGGATTTCTTTCCTCTTTTTTCCCCTCATTATCAAGCATAATGTAATCTTAGCCTTTCAATGAGACTTAAATTACTGTAAAAAGAAAAAAAAAAACGTCTTTCTTATGACATAGCAGGTAGTTTTTACTCTTGAGTAATGAATCACTAGGATATGCTACTAAGGATTAAGTCATTTTAGAAAATACAAATGGTTGATATTTTGCAGATTTACAGAGTCAAACAAAAAGATAAGGCATACTTGAGGTGCGCCGATAGGCAAAATGATTATTTGTTCATAAGGTGGTGTTAAGAATAAATTACTAAGGTTAAGGAGAGCCAGGGTCACTGGAGGGCACATGGCATATTAGAAAGTAGATGATATTAGAGTACATTTTAACCTGTCGATTGTTTTATAGTCTTTACAATGTATTATTTTTGTCAAAATTTATTCTTAATTTCCCTTAGTCTCATAATTCTTCTTTCCTATTCTTAGCAACATCTGTAAAAAATAATAATAACATCCTTTGTATATCACTGTTGTGAGGGTTAGAGATAAAATCACATAGACTCAGGACACCTGGGTGTCTCTGTCAGTTGGGCATCTGCCTTAAGCTCTGGTTGTGATCCCTGGGTCCTGGGATTAAGTCCTGCCTCAGGCTTCTTGCTGGGCAGGAAGCCTGCTTTCCCTTGCCTGCGTTTACTCCAGCTTGTCTGTGCTCTTTCTCTCTCCTGCCAAATAAATAAAATCTTTAAAAATGAACTACTTAGGTGCGCTGGGGTAGCTCAGTGGGTTAAAGCCTCTGCCTCCAGCTTGGGTCATGGTCCCAGGGTCCATGGTCCCATTGGGCTCTCAGCTCAGCGAGGAGCCTGCTTCCTCTGCTCTCTCTGCCTACTTATGATCTCTGTCTGTCAAATAAATAAATAAATCTTTAAAAAAAAAGAATTACTTAGGATCTGTAAGGACCTATTTAGAAACTGTCCCTGCTCCCCTTCCCCCAGGGGATTTACTTGGAGACAAGTCCCAGAAACCAGCTCCAGGTAACAAAGCCCAGATACAGGGGTGGGTCAGGCCAGGTGGAGACATCTGATCAGTGGGGGGGTTGCATACTGTCTCCCTAGCTACCAAGGAGTAGGGACTCCAGCTCTCTGGGAGCCTTTTTGGCACCAATCCTAATCAAGGTGTAATAAGCTGGTTCAAATGTCTGCTAGGGTAAATTGTAACTCAACTGGTCACCTAGTATCACTGTGGAGATTCCTGTGTGTGTTACAATCTCATTGGCCACCTGTGCGTGGCCAGGCCTGACTGCATGGCCTTTGCCCTTAAAAGCTAGTCTGTGAAACAGAGAAGGGCCGCCCTCTCTTGTAAGAGGTGCATCCCTGAATATTCGGTTAGATTCTGGATGCTTGGCGCGAAATAAAGCTTTGCTTGTCCTTTGCTTTATATCAGTCTCCCTCCTTTAATCACGGACCCATTATTGGGACATAACAGAATCTAGTTATAAATTCATAAAGTTTATAGGATTTAAGATCTATAAAAAACTAACGGTATTTCTGTACACTAGCGATGAATAATTTGAACTCTAAGTTAAGAAAAATTCTTATCTGGAATAGTATCAAAAAGAATACTCAGGAATAAATTTTAAAAATGAAGTACAACAAGTCTTGTACACTAAAAACAACAAAACATTGATGAAAGAATCTAAGGACCTAAATAAATAGAAAGATATTCCATAGTCATGGCTCGGAGATTTAATATTAGTAATATGATAATACTATCCAAATTGATCTACAGATTCAACACAGCACCTTTCAGAATCCTAGCTGTGTTTTTTTGCAGAAACTGACAATCAGATCCTATAATTCATTTGGAAATGGAAGGGATCCTGATAGCCTAAACAGTCTTTAAAAAAAAAAAAAGACCAAATTTAGTGGACTTACATTTCCTGATTTACAACAAAGCCATGGTAATTGACTTTGTGGTACTGGCATAAAGACAGAGCTTTAGAACAATGGAACAGAATCAAGAATGAAGAAAGATATCCATGCATCTATACATCTAGTGGAGGTCAGGCAGTTGCCATTGTGAGCACTTTAAAGAAGTAACTGGTAAAAAAGTACCTTGGGGGAAGATGGTGCAGTGAGGACCCTAAGCTCACCTTGTCCCCTGGACACAACTAGATAACACTTTTCTCAGTGTCAATACCCAGAAAATGACCAAAATACTGGCAGAACAAATCCACAATTAAAGGTAGGAACAACAACAACAACAACAAAAAACAAACAAAACTACAACAAAAAAGAGGTCACACTGAAAAGGATAGGAAGGTCAGAGTCCTAGTGGGGACCTAAAAAGATGCTAAGGCCGTCATCGGAGGGAGACACCCCCAGGCCAAGAGAAGGGAGAGAAACAGACTATCACACTGGGGAGCCTAACATTCCTCTTTGAAAGCAAGAGGGACTGACTCATCAAAAGATAGAGAGAATGAACTCAAATAAACAAAATCACAAAAGAGAGAATTAACAACCAACACCACAGATTCAAACAATTAGAAGAGAATATTATGAAAAATTACCTGCCAACAAATTGGACAACCTAGAGGAAATAGATAAATTTCTATAAACAACAACCTACCAAACCTGAAGTAGGAAGCTTTAAGAAGAAAATTTGGACAGACTGATTACCAGCAATGAAATTGAATCAGTAATCAAAATAAAAGTCCAAGATCATATGGCTTCACAGGTGAATTGTACCAAACATTTATTTTTTTATTTTTTATTACATTCAATTAGCCAAAATATAGTACATTAATTTTTAATGTAGTGTTCAGCAATTCATTAGTTGCTTTTAACAGCCAGTGCTCATCTACCAAACATTTAAAGAAGAGTTAATATCTACTTTTCTAAAACTTTTCCCAAAAAAAGAAAAGGAAGGAAAACTTTCAAATTTGTTCTTTGAAGCCAGTATTACCCTGATATGAAACCAGATAAAGACACCATGAAAAAAGAGAACTACAGGTCAATAATTCTGATGAACACAGTTGCAAAAATCCTCAACTGACTATTACAAATTGAATCCAACAACACATTAAAAAAATCACTTACCTTGATCGAGTGAGATTTATTCCTGGGAGGCATGTGTGGTTCAGAATTTACAAGTCAATCAACATGGTATATATCATCAACCTGCAGAAGGAACTCAATGAAGAGGGTTTACTTATTGTGTCCCTCTGCTCTTTGTTCTCTCAGCAGAACACTGTGAGATCCACTTGCCAAATGGGAGAACTGGCATCCAAGATCAAGGAATGAGAACTCCAGCTGAGCTATTCCACAGATGAATCCAGGAATGCTCAAGGTCCAAGTGGATATAACCATGGATACTGACAGAATCAGTTAATTCCTCATGATTCTTGATGACTTGAGGAACATGCAATGTGGGAAGAACAGACAGAAGCTGTATGTGTGTGTGTTAGAGATTCAACTACTCAATTTGTGTCTGGAACTCCCCTCAAAGTTCACCTCTGGTGACCATTACTAGCAGGTGAATGTGGGACAAAGCAAGGAACAGGATCTGGGTGTTTGCTGAGAATCTTTTTACCAACAAAGAGAGATCCAGTGGTCGGCAGAGCTCAGTTCTGCACCTTAAGTTTGAGATAAGAAAGCTACTTGTCTGCCAGCACTAAGCTACGGAATCCCCTCCGGGTAAATGCCCAGTTATGCTACGTGGGAATTTTCCTGGGAATGGATTTTTGAAAATTTCCTTTTGTGACATTAGTGATGGAACCCATATCTTTACATTTACCATAATTTCAATTTCTGAGTTACTGTGCTGATCGTTTTAGTTTCTGAGCCCTCGTAATGGTGATCAAAGCTCTCTGAATGTCTTGTGAGAAACATTTTCCTCCTCCATCATGATGAGACATAGGCCAATAAATCCAAATAACAAAACACTTTTATAACAAATGCCTTTGTGCTCATAGCTATGATCTTTTTCAGTTAATTCACATATTGGACAAAGTATTAGTATAAAACTATGGAACATTCATGAGTCATGGACACAGATTCGGTTAATTGGAACATAAGTTGAATTTGAAGTGTTAAAGATCATGGTCAGAAAGTTAAAAATAGCATTAGTAGTACAATGAAAACACAACAAGTGCCAGAATAAGTGTGCTGAAGCTTACATAGAACATCTAAAAGAAAATTATGTAAACTGAGTAGTTACAGAAGAACACAAAGGGTGGGATATACCATGGCAAAGGGTTGGAAGATTTAATATTATAAAGTAGTATTTAAAGAGAACTATATAGATTTAATCAATCCACCATCAAAATTATTGATAGAATTTAACATGTTGATTTCAAAATATTGTTAAAATTGCAAAGGGTCATGCATTAATAAGAGAGTCTCGGAGAAGAATAAAGTTGGAAGAATTATTCTATCAAATACAATAGTCACAATAAAGCTATTCTAAATTATATAGTTTGGTATTGGTGCTACTCTAGACAATTAGAATTGAGATAAAACAGAATCCAAAAAGGAACCCACACTTATTTGTGCTATAGATAAAATTTACTCTGCCGTGACAACGGAAAATCTTTTCAGAAGATGGTGTTGGGTCATTTGGACGTCCAAATGGAAAAAAAAAAAAAAGTATTCCTATGTGACATTATAATCCAAAATCAATTTGGGATGGATCATGGATCATAAAATGAAAATGAAAACAAGAATATCTCTAGAATAGAGCATGTGAAAATATCTTTTTGAGCTATAATTATATGCAATATGATACGTACATCACATAAACAGAGTAAGTTTACCTTATTTTTTTAAATATTTTATTTATTTGACAGAGAGAAATCACAACAAGGCAGAGAGGCAGGCAGAGAGAGAGAGGAGGAAGCAGGCTCCCTGCAGAGCAGAGAGCCCAATGTGGGGCTCGATCCCAGGACCCTGAGATCATGACCTGAGCCGAAGGCAGAGGCTTTAACCCACTGAACCACCCAGGTGCCCCAGTTTACCTTATTATTACCTTGTGATTATTCCTCTTGGCATATAGCTTATAAAGTCTTATTCCAAATATCATGAGTATTTCCTTCCCAGAAGGTGCTCTCTTCTTGGAATCAGTTGTATAACATCATGTACTTTTACATCATGAGATATTTTGCTTTGGAAATCTACTAACTCCTAACTTGAAGTGCATCATTTCCATACTTCTCATTTTATTTTGCAAGTAATTCAAGAAGCAATATCAATATACATTTGTAGGGAGGTATTAGTACTTTGGAAGCAAATATTTACATTTTATAACCTAGTATTTGCAATTTTTTTCTTATCTGCCCCATTCAAAAGTAAAAGAGGGAGAGATAGCTCAAGATTCAGAAATC
Source organism: Meles meles (assembly GCF_922984935.1). Lineage (NCBI taxonomy): Eukaryota > Metazoa > Chordata > Mammalia > Carnivora > Mustelidae > Meles > Meles meles. The sequence continues at coordinate 127,488 of NW_025721214.1, read as the reverse complement.
AATCCTTTCACAATTGTTTCATGATAGTTTTAGGGTGTACCGTTATCCTTAAACTCAATAAGTTGTGTACATTAAATATGGGCAGCTTTTCTATGTCAACTATACCTTAATAAAGTGGTTTAAAAATTGTGTCATGGAATCGGGATAAATATTTCATTTGCTCATCAGATCATACATGATGACTGAGCTAGGATAACTGGTTGAAGGGATAGGTTATAAGCAGGTCTTGGGAGAGAATATGTTTGTCACCTAGAAAAACTGCATGATATTAGTTATATATCCTTATTGTGCTTTCCTTTGTACTGATATGATGTAGCAGTACACTCTTCAGTTTATTTTGAGGGGAGTTTTTTCCTGGGAATGTATTTCTGTTTTGATGGAAAAAGAGGTCCTGAGCTGCGCTTGAGGGTAGCCTGTTCCAAAGAGGGACATTATGACGTCTTTTCAATAAGCTTTGAACAAAACTTAAAAGTTTTAAAAAGAAGTGCTAAGGGAACCTAAAACCATAATTTTTACTCCTGCAGAACATAGAACTATATTTTGTTTATTAGAAAATAACAGCTTAAGAGATGTCTTTGTGCGCAAAAGAATGCTATTTTGGGTGCCTGGGTTAAAGCCTCTGCCTTCAGCTCAGGTCATGATCCCAGGGTCCTGGGATCGAGCCCCAGGTCAGGCTCTCTGCTCAGCAGGGAGCCTGCTTCCCCTTCTCTCTCTCTGCCTGCCTCTCTGCCTACTTGTGATCTCTGTCTGTAAAATAAATGAATAAAATCTTTAAAAAAAGAATGCTATGTTTGGTGGATGCTGGGTTAAAATAATACACAAAATGTGTTCCCACCTTGCTATACCAGTTATTAATGCATAAAACAGGCTCTACCCTGGTTCATGATCTTATAACATGTCATAAAACTATACAGAATTTTGCAACACTAAAACCCAAAAGTTTTATTCATTTGAAGGTTCTATGACCAGGAAAGTCTAGGACTCTGCCTAACCTACATTCATACAGTGGATAGTCAGTAAATACATTTGAATGAATGGAGGTTAAATCTCTTCCCTAAGAGAAAGTTCCAGTTAGTGTCTGATCTAGAAGTAGTTGTCAAATCCAGCTTTCTGTTACATTAGACGGTTATGAATAAGGTGTTTGACTAAGATAAAAGGACAAAGAAACATAGTTTCTCGATGTATTTATTTTCAGGAACATTTGTCCTTTGATGAAATTATTTTAAAGTGGTCATTGGACCCTTAGCGTTTCTCTGACATACTTTATAGGTCAGAGCAGACTACAATCTGGTTATAGGGCCCCGATAGCAAACAAGTTTGCCATATACAACACTAGGTCAAAAATCAGTTTTGACTTCAGGCTCGATCCAGTTATGAGATTTCTTGGCATTTTTCCTGAAACTAGAAATGAGTCTGAGATCACTAGCTGGGCAGACTGGCTGATGTGAATACAATGCTAAGTTTCCTGCTCTGGAAATAAGGACAACCCATGGAAAGTGTGCATGTGCCTGCTCATTACCCAGGGCAGGGACTCTGTTACATATGTCAGGAGAGCTCTTGCAAGAAAGAAGAGACGTGAATTCTATCCAGAAAACGAATCTTTGACAGCCACCACAAACTCCACATTCGAGTCATCTGTGTTTTAATTTGGAGGGCACTATATTGTACAGTATAATTCAACCAGATTAGAGGGAGGGGTAAAGACAATTACTCTTGATGTTACTATTACTATACTAAGCACTATATTTACTACATAAATTTATGAAAATATTATTCTGCCTGAATCAAATCTTCTTTAAACGGTAAATAGATGTAGTATATCAAAGATCACAATAATCATCAGCAGCTATATAAAGCTGCCCCTCATCCAAAATACCCTTTACTTTCTTAAAATATTCTTTGGAATATAGTGAATAGAGCCGATTATTCTATAGGAAGCACATAAAAGAATAGAGAGTTAATGAGACAAGGAAGACAGACACATGTTATTGGGAAATTGAATAGTAAAAATAGACATTTGGATAATTGCAACAGATTGGCTTGACATAAAAGAGAACAGTGCCAATGTAGAGATTGCTGCATTTTCACGAACAGTACATAGAACTGTATTTATTTATTCAAAATATTCTATTTATATGTAGACAGACAAATGTTCAACAAAGTCATTTTGTTCAATACCATACTTACATAAGATAACCTAATGTATATGTGTTTGAAAATAAACACAATTATAAAAACAGAATTATGTGTGTATGTACCAAGGAATTACTACAAAAGATTTATAATTTATAGAAGGTTGTATCCTTTCCAAAGGTCAAATTGTATGTTTGTAAATATTTATATTTGCCTCAAATATGTGTGTGTGTAAATGCATATATTCTCTCTCTCTCTCTCTCTCTCTCTCTCTCTCTCTCTCTATTCTTTTAACTTTAATGTCAAATGACTTCTCTATGTCCAAGGTGACCCTGGGCTCTGGAGAACCAGTCAGTGGTTTTAGTTTTATCATTACAAAGCATGCTTGTTCTTTGGCCTATTCTTTTTTTTTTTTAAGATTTTATTTATCCATTTGACAGACAGAGATCACAAATAGGCAGAGAGGCAGGCAGAGAGAGAAGAGGAAGCAAGCTCCCTGCTGAGCAGAGAGCCAAATGCAGGGCTGGATCCCAGGACCCTGGGATCATGACCTGAGCTGAAGGCAGAGGCTTTAGCCCACTGAGCCACCCAGGCACCCGAACCCCATTCTTTATGTTTATATCTTCCTGGCCCCAGTTCCTGGCTTTGACTAGGGCCTTGTGTTGACCTTCACTTTTCTATACTTCCTCCTAACTCCTTGTGTGGTTCTGAGCCACTCCCTGCCTCATCTCTGCTGCAGAGTAACTTGTGAATCTGTACCATACTTCAGTCCTAATTCTTTGGAGGATCACTATGAATTGTTAATTTCACAACTAAGACATGAGTTGCCAATAACACTTATTGCTTTTTAGGCTGCACTTAGCAATATGGAGGTCATTTTTGAGCATAACAAGAGTGGTGTCTTTCGAGAAGTGGGGATGCAGGCTCGACTGTCCTGGGTTGGATGTTAGGAATTGGGCAACTTCTAGGGGTAACTCTGTTGAGACTTTTTGCTGTAAGGGGACAAAAAAGAACAAAAATGTGTAAAAGCATATGTGTGCATATAGCTATCTCTCTATGTAATTTTACGTTGCTATTTTAATTTAGTTTAATTTATTTTTAGGTAATAGAAACTTAAGTGAGCTTGTTTGTAAATATAATCCAGTTTAAAGAGAAGGTGGGGATAACCACATGAGTGGAGGGTTTGGATGGGTCCAGGAAGTAGGTTTTGAGGTATTAAGTATTCTGTGCCGATATGAGGCACTTACTGCCCTGCGATAGGAAGGAAGGAGGAAATGGATTCAAGAACAGGTAGATACACAGATTGGTTGTTGGAAAATTGAGTGTGTTCATGTATGATTATTTTTGTTATCTCAATGAAATAGAAGGCAAGAAAAATCATTAATCATTTGTGAGGAGGATAAGTGAAATGGTATTAACAGGTAAGAGAATGTATGAAGTATTCCTCTAAGGGATGGGAAAGTAAGCTTATTAGTAAATAGCAGCATTAGTGAGTAGTACTAAGTTCACTCACAACTTGAGACTCACAATCATGATGATAAAGGGAACACATCACCTGGATTGTTGGTTGAGGTGCTCTGTAGGTTGATATTCTTCAAATAAGTTGTGGTTATTCCCAACACAGTGAAAAAAAAAAAAGTGTAGAGCACAAAGTCAAAGGCATTTTAAAGGAGTGATTGTAATCATGCACCAAGGAAAGAAGTTGGACAAGAAAGTGGGTGGGACCTGTTAAGGTGGGACCAAAAGCTGTGGGATTGCTATTGGGGGGTGTGTCAATGGATTGGAGGTATCAGGCGGTCATGGAATGTGCCTTTGATAGGGGTATACCTGAGCAAGTGAACTGGTGTGTTCAGAAATCCAGTTTTCAGAAGTGTTGTAAAGTCTGGTGAAGACAAGGTGCAGGGAGGTAGTGTGTAGGAGGTGGAGGTTCAAGGAAAAGGAGACCAAAGAACCAAAAGTGTAAACTGTTAGCCCACCAATGTGAATATTATCAATGCCGAGAATACTGGCGAGAAGCTGGGGGAATGAGGAAGACCCTGAGTCAGGACCTACCTAGAGTGTTTCGTTGATGAAGTATGTCTAGGAGATTAGCAGGAAGTACAATGAAAGAGGGGGTAGTAGTTATAGAGAGGATGCTGTAGCCAGAAGGATGAATTCCAAGGATCAGAACAAAGGGAAGTATGGACTGGAAAAAGCACAGGAAATGAGGAGGACCTCTAAATCTCCCAGATGGAGGTATGCAGAGTGTGAGACAGAAAAAACTGTCCCTGGAAGACAGTCTTGCAGAGGAGTCCCAGTGAGGACCTGGGTTTCAGTAAGAAGAAATCATTCTTTAAGAGTTTCAGACATGAAGGAAGAGTACTGATCACAGAGAGGAAGTTGGAGAGCAGTGCATGAGTAGAAAGTTTTATAGGCAAAGGTCAATAGGGAATTAGATTAAGGAGAGGACAATGTGTTACATTCTCTCCCAATAATGCTTGTCTTGTCTACCAAGTTGTAGACGAAATACCATGCCCCTTTAATAAGGTGCTTGATAAGCAAAGTACTGTGCTATTTCTAAGCTGGACTCTGGCTCCTTTACAGAAGTTGGGTGGTAAAACAAATGTCTTTGAACTACTTCAAATATGAACTCAGAACAATTGCCATCCCACACTGAGATCAATACCTGTAAACAACTGGGGATTAAGGGACTCTGAATACTTATGGCACTAAACTATTCTCTACCTTGACCATTGCCTCAGCTTCCTAATTGGAAATGGATTCAGTTATGAGATGCTTATCTTCAACTATGGGGCAGATGGCATCCCAAGAATTCATGGAGTCACTTGTAACATAAATACCTGCAAAAATAATGAGAAGGGCAGAATAACTAAAATGGTTTAGACCACTGTGTTTACCATAAAAAGTACATTATTTTTTACTGGGTAGATCAATATTAATGTTGGAATCAACACTTTGTGATTATATTTCTTTTGGTGGAACAAATAAATGGATTTTTTTTTAATTAACAAAGTCATCAAGGCTCAGTTTTGAGATTTTAAAAATAAAGACAGATTTTTTTCCAGCATTTTTTGTCAATAGCTATAGTTACATATCATCCTGGAGCCTGTTTTATGCCATATACCTGATCAATGAGATAGTGATAGTAAATTAAAGCTAAAACTAAATGTATGTATTAGGATATAACTTTCACTTTTTTCCCATAGCTTTCTAAAGTACCCTAGGAGAGAAAATTAGTAGGGATACAATGTCAAGCAAGGAAAATGATCAGACTTGTATGTGAAGTGGGGAGAAGCATTTGAAGGAGATGATATCTTCATATTCATTTAACTTATTTAATTCATTAGAAAAAGTCACTTTTCCAATCAATTTAAGGAATGAAGATCACATTTGCTTAGGATTAGTGGACAGGCATTTTGTGAAGTTGCAAAGATTCTGAATCTGGTTTCATCATTCTGTTTTGGTGGGGACTTGGAGTTAATGGTACTGCAAATGTGGGGAGAAAGAGAGGTTTATTGTTGCTTAAAGCTTTGGAAATAAATTTAGAGCAGTCTCAAAGGAAAACCCTTCCACGAGTGACCTGCTCTCTTTTGTACTTGCCTGTTGTTATTTCAAGATTCTGTTTTGTTATTGCTAAGAGTCAGTCAAATCTGATCCACAGAGGATTCTCTAGAGAATATGGGTGTGCTTTTTATCTTTGGAACTATTCAGTTTATCTTTAACTTTAAACTGTCTCTGAGTAATTAGTCTGATTTGATGTTTTAACAGAAAGTAATCTTCAAAACCTTAATAGAGTAAAATACTGATAACAGCAAAAAAGGGAAAGATAATGAAATATTGCTCTTAATTTTCTCATTTTTAAAGAGTACAAAGTAATAGCTTTTACATACTCATAGAATTGTTATCGGTATGTGGAATACATACAGGAATGTGGATATAAACAAAAAGATTTTAAAAAACCAATAACAATAATGCTGAAGTATTAGCATGATTTTATATGTGTTGAAAATGTAATCATATGGTTTATGAACTTTTAAAAGCATTTTTCTTTTGCTTATTCTTGCCACATCAACAATTGTCCAAACTGTACCTTGGATGTATATCGATTAGAGGGAGAGATATTAACTTATAAATTACTAAAATCAAGCTAATGTTTTAATTGAAGAAAAGTTGACACACACTGTTGCCTTTGTTTTAGGCATATGACATTATGATTCGAACACTCTAATTGTGATGCTATGTTCACCACAAGGCTAGCTGCCATCTGTCATCATACAACGCTGTTATAGTACCACTGACTATATGCTCTGTGTTTTATCTTTCATCCCAGTGACTTACTCATTCTGTAACTGGAAGCCTGTATCTCCCACTTCCTTCACCCATATTGTCCATGCCACTACTCCCCTTCCCTGGGTCAATCAGTTTGTTCTCTGTATTTATAGGTCTGTTTCTGTGTTTTTGTTTTTTTTTTGACATTTGCTTTCTTTCTTTAGAAAAAAAATATATTAAATGATTTGTCTTTCTCTGCCTTATTTCACTTAGCATAATACCTTCTAGGTCCTTTCATATCATCACAATGGCAAGATCTCATTTTTTAAAGGATTATTTTATTTTATTTATTTATTTTATTTTTTTTAAGATTTTATTTATTTATTTGACAGAGATCACAAGTAGGCAGAGGCAGGCAGAGAGAGAGGAAGGGAAGCAGGCTCCCTGCTGAACAGAGTGCCTGATGTGGGGCTCCATCCCAGAACCCTGAGATCATGACCTGAGCTGAAGGCAGAGGCTTTAACCCACTGAGCCACCCAGGTGCCCAAGGTTTATTTGTTTTAGAGAGAATGGGAGAGACAGAGAGATTTAGTGAGCACAGCAGGGAGGGTCAGAAGGAGAGGGAGGCAGAGAATCTCCACCAGACTTCTTGCTGAGCAAGGAGCCCAGCACAGGGCTTGATGCTAGGACCCTGAGGTCATGCCCTCAGCTGATACTGAGAGTCAGATGCTTAACTGAATGAGCTGCCCAGGTGCTCCTAATTCTCTTTTTATGGCTGACTTATATTCCACTGTGTGTGTATGTGTGTGTGTGTGTGTGTGTGTGTGTGTGTGTACACTAAATTTTCTTCAACCATTCATTCATCAGTGGACACTTGGGTTGATGAAGCTGATTTTTTTAATAGTAATAGAATTTTCATGTCATGTAAAACAATATTCCTTTTGTTGTTTTTAAAATGACTGATTATTCAGATAAGGGTTGATGGTATTAGGCATTAGGTATTAGTTAACCAAAGAAGAATCATCCCCATTCCTGCAGCCTGAGGTTTGCCAAACTCATCCCTTGGAGGTTGACCAATCTTTAAAGATGGAAACCACCTTATTCTGTGTTTTTCTAATGCTTTGGAGTTCTAGTGGATATCTGACTTTGCACAATCACTCTGGTGCTCTCAGGGCAGAGAGAAATAAGTAGATTTTACTCATCACTTATTAGCGTCAACAACTTTTAAACAATTTGTTTATAAATTGTATTTGTATTATTTGAAGACATTTCCCACAGAAACTGAACAAGGGCATATGGAGGTTCCTGATTGTCTATAGCTCCCCAGTTACAAGCCAGTATATATGGCAGAATCAGGACCAGGTATTTGTTTGTATACATTATCCATCTTCACCTCTTTTTTTTTTAATTTTTGACTCCATTTACCTACCTGAGAGAGAATGAAAGAGAGCACCAGAAGGGGGAGGTCCAAAGGGAGACGCAGACTCCCCACTGAGCAGAGACACAGATGCGAATCTTGGGACTCCATGATCATGAGACCCAAGGAGAAGGCAGTCACTCAACTGACTAAGCCACCCAGGCATCCTCATCTCTTTCTCTTCTTACTCCTATTTCTTTATTCCTTTCCATATACCCTTCCCCTGTCCCTCCCTTCCTTGACTTCATTTGCCAAATAATGGACTCTGACAGTCACATTGCTTGCCCTAGAGGGCACTGAGATCTACTTAAAAAAAAACCCAAAAAACAAAAAAAACACACACATGATAGCGGCACCAGGGTGGCTCAGTGGATTAAGCCTCTGCCTTAGGCTGAGGCCATGAGTGCATGATCTAAGGGTCCTTAGATGGAACCCCACATAGGGCTTTCTACTCCGAGGGGAGCCTGCTCCCCCCACCCCTGCCTGCATCTCTGCCTACTTGTGATCTCTCTCTGTCAAATAATAAATAAAATCTCTCTCTCTCTCTGTCAAATAATAAATACAATCTTATAAAAATAAAAAGACACATGATAAGTAAGTCAATCACAAAACAATATGGTGAGCAGTAGAGCAAAAATATGAAGGAGATGAATATGCAGTTGACCGGGTTACTGTAAGACAAACAGTTGCCTTTCCTGAGTCCTGGTACAATACTTAGCATTTGAATTCTGCAATCAGATTTACTTTCAAGTCTTTTCTCAATCGCTGATTAATTGTGTGACCTTTGATAACTTTCTTATTGTGGATTGCTCAGGGAAAGACTTATGTCTATTGTTTTATTATAAAGGATATGAAAAAAGATACAGATGAACAGCAAGATAAAGAGGTAGTAGGGCAAGGTCTGGGAGCATCTCAAGCACAGGGACTTCTGTCCCCTTGATGTTGGGGTGTGCCAACATCCCAGCATGTGAATGTAGTCTCCAACCTAGAAGTTCTTAGTTTAGGTACTTTCATGGAGGCTTTTCACATAATCATGATTGATTTATTAACTTAATCTCCAGCTCTTCTTTCTTCCTTGGAGGATGGGGGATGGGGCAGAAAGTTCCAAGCTTCTAATCATGCTTGGTCTTTCTAATGACAACTCACCATCCAGGAGCACTCCAAGGGTTGCCTAATTTGAAATATAATCCTATCATAAATGATTTCTAAATGACTTGGAGCTCTTCGTCTGGAACCAGGGACAGAGACCAAATAGACATTCCTTACTATGTCACAGTCCATACTCTGGTCTCAGGCCATGGTCCCCTTAGAGCAAAGTCATTAGATTTTTCAGAGCATTTATATTTGCTGTAGAACAGATACACCAGCGGTAGCAACATGGATATGCCTAATACTTGGAGAAGTCATTGTGAGAAAAGAGATGAATTGAGAGACAACTAATTTGCCTTACAAAACTATTGCATTTTCATATTCTTATACAATTTGATTATTCTCTCAGGCACCAACCTACTGCTCTTTGTACCTCATGATAATCTAATTCCGAACTATTGAGCACAGAAATCAGCTAGTGGTTAGCTAGATTCAGTTATTCCCCAGGCAAGTCATTTTCTAAGGGTATCACATCCTGAGGAGACTTTAATTCATTCTCTCAATACACTTGATTGTCAATATTGGTATTATCATAAGACCTATTTACATGAGGTGGTTGAATCTTACTAACTCTAATATTGTAACACATCACAGTGTGATCATAGTACAATGCAGTTTCATTACAGAACAAATCAATAAGAATTGCAGAGGTACTTGCTTTGCTGTTCCAATAAATCTGCCTTTCCCTGTATATAAGGTCTTATAAAGGACAAACATCATTGCTGTTGGCTATCACTCATTTATGTCTGGGTTCTAAGTTAATTAGATACAAAGCCAATCACTTTGTGTCATCTCAGAGGCTTATATGAAGACTGTTTTCCATTGTCTGTAGTTAAATAGCAGGACCCACCTCTGTCTTATGGGGAGGCCATGAACAGTACTTTGAAAAAGAAAAAAAAAAAACAAATCATTATGCTGAAAAATATGCCTGAATTCACTCTGCGGCTCATCAGGTCACAATCTCTGCTCTAGAATATTCTGATACACTACAATGATTCTAATGTCCATCTTAGGGCTTACGAGCATGACAGCTGTGGACTCAACCTAACTATACTCGAAGTGCCTGGCACAGTGCCTGGCACATGGCAGACACAATAAATATACATTGGACAAATGAGTTGTGCAGACATCCCCTTTCATAGTTAAATTTATTCCCTATTTCTCAATCTAATGGTTGGCCAAACATTTTGGTTTCATTCTTAGAGGAGTTCCTGTTAAAGGTCTGGTGTTGGTGTTTCCCAGCTGTTAATCTCCGCTATTCTTAGTACTTTACTTTACAGTTTATTTCAAAATATTCTGGATGCATCCTGCTTGTGTCAGACGTGGTCATCACACCCCTCCAGTTGCCTTTGTTATCAGTATTGCTTTCTGGCTTCACATTTTCTACAAGCTAAGATTCCCAGTGCAGGGAAAATGCTTTCACTGTCTAAGGAATGAGAGGACTAGTCTACCAATAATTCTCCCACATCAGAGCATCTTCATTAACCTGTATAGAGAATGAAAATGGTTATTTTTACTACTTCACTCATTCATTCAAAGCTAACTCACGGGGGGGGGGTTGAATCATTGAGAGTCTAACTCTGTGCTTGTCACAAAATAGAGAGAAGAGAGGGAAGACAAAACATAACCTTTAATTTCAAGGAGCTTAAAGTCAAGTCAACCAGATGGTAACAGCCTAGTGTAATGTGTGCTGTAAGGAGAAGGAAGCACACAGGAGAGGCAGGATGGACAAGGGGTTAAGAGCACTGATTCTGGAGCAGACTCCCAGGTTCCAACTTTGGCTTCACTACTTACCAGCTGTTGGAACAAGTTATCTAACATCATTGTGACTTGGGTTTTCCCATGGTTAAAATGGGGTGTAAGGGACTCTAGCTTGTAGTTAAGATTTAAATGAATTAAAATGGGTAAAATGCTTAGATTAGTACCTGGCATAAAGTGACTCAATAAATTTTGTTACTAATACAGAAGGTGCACTTAACCTTGCGTGTGTGGTTGGTGTGTGGTGGAAGCTAGGTAAAAAGAAAGACAGAAAGAGTTTCTTGAGGTACTTATAGATATAAGCCTTAAAGATTTCTTTCCTCAACAAATGCATACCAGGTATTTGCTATGCAGCAGGCCCTAGAGGAATCCGTGTAAAACAACAGGTTGAAATATATAGAAGGGAAACTTCCTAGGCAACAAGAACAGCAGGTTCAAAGCCATGACCATGGGCTAGATCAAGCCATTCCTGGAAGTGCACATAGTTCAGTGTGAGGGAGAACAGGGCTAGAGTTGAAGTAGAGCAGGTGATAACACAAGGGAGTGGGAGTGAGGTATCAGATTGTAGAGAGTCTTGTCTATCACACTGTAGCATTTGATATTTATCCCATAGACATAGGAGCCAAGGAAGATTTTAAGTCCAGGAGTGACTGTGATCTTATTTGTGTTCTTTCCAATATGACTCTGGTGATAATATTAATCTGAGCAAACACAATGTTCCTTAGGAAGTGAGTTCTCCCTCAAAGCTCCTTACAGGAGAGGGGTGGGATGGGTCTTTTTATGCAAATCAAAACTTGGAATTTGAAATAAAAGCACTTACAAATTCTAAAGTGAAAGTGAGTTTTCCACATGTGATTAGAGCATGATGTATCATCTCCAAAAGAAAGCTTATAATCCATGAGGCTCTCAGCACAAAATAACCATCCAGGGTTGGTCCTTCTGGAACCGATCCCATATCCTTTTTGTGTCTCATTCATTCATTTAATCAAGAAACATTTATTGTGCCAGGCACAACTCTAAACAACAATAATAAAAATATTTCTGACCGCTGGAAGACAGACAGATAATAAATATTAAAGATAATAAGTTAATCACATGAAATATTAAAAAGAGATGAGTATAATTGAAATTTAAAAAATGAACCAGTGTAAGGAACCTGGGATTGTCCATTCATGATCGGAAACATAATAGCATGATTTCAGCCCAGATGAAAGGAACTGCAAAGCCATCTGCAGTATACAATCCTTGATAAACTCTGTAGTGGGTGCAAAGTCCTCTCAGTACACTTGGGTCTAAGCTGCAGAAAGACAGCTACCCCTGAAAAATTGCATCTGAACATATATACATACATATACATTGGAATAATTTAAGATTTTTACAGCCTGTGTAAGTTTGTTTTGAACAATGTGTGGACAAGGCTTAAAAATGGGCTGGAACATTTCATTTCTTTTGATGGCTGCATAGTATTCACAGACCTGTACCCCTGGGGATAAAAATACATTATATGTTTATTAAAAAAAAATTTGGAAGGGGAGGTGAACCATAAGAGACTATGGATTCTGAAAAACAACCTGAGGGTTTTGAAGGGTCAGGGGTGGGAGGTTGGGGGAACAGGTGGTGGGTAATGGGGAGGGCACGTTTTGCATGGAGCACTGGGTGTTGTGCAAAAAGAATGAATACTGTTACGCTGAAAAAATAAATAAAATGGAAAAAAAAATGGGCTGGAACATTTTCTACCCATTACTTGCACAATAAACATTGCCAGTGACTGGGGGTGGGGGTTGTATGTAAATGTGTGTATGTGTGTATGTATGTGTTTGTGTGTGTGTGTGTGTGTGTGTGTGTGTTGGATAGCATCTCTTGCTGGGAACCGAGTCTGCCAGAGCCCTATTCTTGTACAGCTTGTCTTGATAACAGCTGAACCCCACAGGAACCTCAATTAAAAAAAAAATGACAAGAAGATGTGGTATATATACACAATGGAATACTATGCAGCCATCAAAAGAAATGAAATCTTGCCATTTGCGACGACGTGGATGAAACTAGAGCGTATCATGCTTAGTGAAATAAGTCAATCGGAGAAAGACAACTATCATATGATCTCCCTGATATGAGGACATGGAGAAGCAACATGGGGGGGTAGGGGGATAGGAGAAGAATAAATGAAACAAGATGGGATTGGGAGGGAGACAAACCATAAATGACTCTTAATCTCACAAAACAAACTGGGGGTTGCTGGGGGGAGGTGGGATTGGGAGAGGGGGAGCGGGCTATGGACATTGGGGAGGGGAGGCGAACCATAAGAGACTATGGACTCTGAAAAGCAACCTGAGGGTTTTGAAGGGTCAGGGGTGGGAGGTTGGGGGAACAGGTGGTGGGTGATGGGGAGGGCACGTTTTGCATGGAGCACTGGGTGTTGTGCAAAAAGAATGAATACTGTTACGCTGAAAAAATTAATAAAAAGGGAAAAAAATAAAATAAAAAAAAATGACAAAAACAAACAAACGTCCTTCAACAACATAGTATCATGGAGGGTGTGTCCTTTGTCACTCATCTACCCTTCATGTAGACCTGACTCCAAGGAGGAAGGCCACCTATGGAATCATCTGCACCCATCAGTCAGTTCTGCAAAGTACAACACTCAACTCAACCTGGTTTGGTTCCAAATCCCCTTCCTGATTATTCTCTGGCAAAAACAAGCAAACAAACAAACAACAACAAACACCCACTATTGGGGCTGTCCGAAGTCATGCTCTCAGCGCAGATATCTGATAAACACTCCCACATATCATAGCCTTCTCAACGGCTAAGCCATATTTCAGAGTCCTTCTTGCCTGCATTTTCCCTAATTGCACTTTGAGGATTGGAATGCCCTTGTCTTTGCAGCCTCAGACAGCTGAAACCACTGGGGCAAATGGTGCAGAGGCTGCTGACTTGCAGCTGCAGAAGTCCAGGAGGGCTACACAAATGTTCAGGATTGCTCAGGAGGCCAGGTGATGCCTGGGGCTTCCCAATTTGCACAGCCCTGGCACCCTGCCATGCTCAGCTCCAACCTAAGACCTCCTGAGTGGGGGCCCCGGGTCCGGGTTGGGGGGGTGGTTCTTTGGGAGGGCGGGCAGGGACGCGGCCAGGAGCTCTTGGGCTGGTCAGCGGGAGAGGCGCGCGTTGGTGCCCTAGAGGTTCCCATTCGTGACACGGGCCCCTGAGTCGCAGGCTAGCAAGGTCCGTGGGCTGCCTGTCCCCCAGCAGATCTCTGCAAGCAGAGAAAGACACCCAGCCTGGCTGCGCCCCAGTCGGAGGAAGCGGCCAGGACCACTGAAGCCGCAGAACGGGGGGCGTGTCCTGGCGATGGGCGCCCTGTGCAGAATAGGGACGCCCGAAGCCGGGCGGTCCCGGCGCCAACAGGTGGTCGCCGCTGCAAAGGCCTGCAGCCCATGGTGCCAAGCACAGTGGCGGTGCATGGCCCCGATGGGAGGCACGCCGGTAGCACCCGGAACCCGGCTCAAAGCCTGAGCGCGACAGCAGCCTAGACCCGCGCGTCCTCGCCTGTTTGGCCAGCTTCCCCCGGACATGACTGTGCGGCCTCTTCCTGGGCTGGGATTTGCGGGAAAGTCTTCTTCATGCAAGCGATGTCCCCCCAGCAGGACACTTTAGGGGAGCAGCCAGGGCCCTCCTCTTCTCTGACAGGCGAGTCTGGGACCTCAGGAGGCCCGGGCACCAAGAACGTGAGGATATGGAGCTGCTCCTGCTGCCGCTGCCGCTGCCGCCCCCACCCTCTCCACGCGGGCGCCCTCTGCGCCGCAACTGGCGCGCTGGAGATCGCCGCCTGGGGGATTTTATGCTCTGGACTAGCGGCTCCGAGCCTGCAGCCTGAGTTCCCCGATGTTCCGCCATCCCCGCCCTCCAGCGCCCAGGTCTGGCAAGTCACCCCGAGTCCCCGGGTTTCCAGTCTAGAGTCTTAAAGGCTCTCGGAGGGACCCCCAGTCTGGCTCCTCATCTCCGTCTGCCGCAGGACTGATGGCCGGGCCCCTCCTTCAATCTGGGCCCGCGGACGGACACTGGGGCTTCGCCTTTCCCCGGCCCCCTCCCTCCCTGAGGGTTTGGCCTCTGGGTGCCCCCGAGGTCTCCCTGGCGCTCACCATCTGCAGACAGGGTCCCCTCCAAGTCGTCAGGGCCCGCGGCTTCCGCTGGCCTCTACAACCCGCGCTGAGGAAAGTAGGCGGAGGGGCTGAGGCGCTGGGCCTCCCACCTGGAGGCTGAGGTATGGCCCCTGAGAGGTTTTTTCTGGTGGGTGGGGTGGGGGGAGGTTCCGGCGCCCGCACCGCGCTTTCGCCAAGGCTCCCGGGTGCGGAGGTGGTGGTCTGACTCTCTGGTGTGCTTGGGATGCTCACGGTCCATCCCGCAGGGGCACGGAGGTTTGGTTAGGCTGGAACCGGCCTGGCTGACCGGTGGACTGCGGCGGAGGGTCCCAGGCCGGCACAGGGGCCTTCGCCCTGCGCCCTGCGGGGTCCCTTGGTCCCCAGGCCAATGCGTGCTCCGTAGGGGCCCGGGCGGGGGCATGGGGCAGCCCGCGGGTGCTCTGTCAGAGTCTGGAGCGGGGACTCTGGCGACCACTTGGAGCATTTGGTCCCGGTGCACAGGGCGGCCCGGTCTGTGGCGTGCTGGTGCGGACCAGCCAGGTGTCTGGAAAGGGTCCCCTGAGCAAGAATACATGGCTCAGAGTCGCAGAACTCTGCAGCCCTGCTGTGTGCTGGCGGCCTTGTGGGCTTTCTGGCCCTGTCCACTCCTCCTCCACCCCTCCCCCAAAGACCTATTATTTGGACCCCCTATTTTGCCCTGTGTCCTGGTGGTGCCCCTCCAGTTTCTCTGGAAACCAACTGGGATTAGAGGAGTCACTGAACTGTTGCATAAGAAATGTCTGGAGGTACCAGGTGTCTATTGTGAGAACCTGGAGGGGCGATGGGGTGCTTCTGATGGTCCAGACCTCACAGCCTTTTCTGAGTCCACGCACCAGGATCCCAGGTTGGCAAGAGGTCATGTGAGGAGAGGGGAGATGCTGTTCTGAGTATGGAAGGGAATGGGCCTCCCTGGGATCTTGACTGTGTTGCGGGGCACCTAGGGATGCCTGTGCACTTGATGATGTATAGGCCTAAGTGCTGGTGTCCTTTGATATATTGAGACTGTGGAGTGTCCTTGTGGCTTTTCCCCTTCTGAGATGAGATGCGGGGATAAACGTGTGTGTGTGTGTGTGTGTGTGTGTGTGTGAGAGAGAGAGAGAGAGAGAGAGAGAGAAAATTCACCAAGTTAGCACCACATTCAGGAATGTTCGGAGTAATTGACATGGACTTTAAAGCACTTTTCTTTTATTCTTGTAAACTTAAGCATTTGGGGGAAAATCAAAGATTGATACTCCTGAGCAGTTTTCTTCCTTTCCTAAGGGAAATTAAGCATTCTGGCAAAGGATATTTGAGTAGCTTGATCATTTAACAAGTAGTACTTATCCAATAAATGAAAGATTGCCTTGCATCTTAAGCCATTGTCCTCAAGATGCTGTCTTTCATTATATATCTTAATGGGCTGCCACATTATCACCAGTCTCCTCTCTCTCTCTCTCTCTCTCTTTCTTTCCAAAGGAAATAGATATTGCTAATCTGGGCATTCTGTAGCTCTTTACTACCTTTGGGGCAAAGACAAGGTGAAGCACTTTTTTTTGTTGTTGTTTTTAAATTTTTTTTCCATAATGCACCTCTCTCATTTTAAATATTAGCAGGCATGCCTTGATTTCAGACCTCCATATTAGAGATAGGAAATAATCATAATAAAGAATTTTTCTAAACTGTAGTTCATGCAATCATTGCAATTTATACTCTTACAGACACTAGTCCTCAGGTAACCCAAATACTCAGCAAACTCATCTATATGTTCCATCTTGCCCTTTTGGGTTTTGATAGTTTTTGTGAGCCATGAGACTTATTTCCTAAAAAGTCTACCATGTGATTGCAGTATGTGTTGTAGTGTTAATACCAAAGTGTGGATCAATGTTGTTTAAATTGCTAGTTACAATCAAAATTATAAAAAAAAGAAAAAGAAATCCTAACAAATTAGTAATGGTGAGAACCGTTTTGTATTACTTCTTTTTCTCCATTTCACATATGTATCCGTATTTGGGGTAGTGATATAAAACACATTTTTGTTTGTTTGTTTGTTTTTCTGAACGGTCTGAATTTTTAAAGACACACTTATTGGCCAGATCACTACATAGAGTCAGTTCATCTGGCTTTTAGTTCTGGTTCTGTTACAATCTTGATGATCTTAAGGAAATCACTAGACGTGTTTCAGTTTCCTCCTCTGTAAATGGGAATCAAAGGGATAATGCTGCAGGAAGTGCTTTGAAAAATGCATAGATGCCAATTATTTCTTTTATTCTAAGAATACAGGGTGATGTTTAAGAGATAAAGCAGAACAGTAGCATCTTTCAAACTAGTCATTCTGAGAGACTGTTAATCCAGTGGTACCGCCATTGCCTCTAATGAAGTTCATATTCCCCGAAATTACTGTTAAGGAGGCTATTACATACAATGTGGTGAAATTTGAGTGCGGTGACCCAGGTTCAAGTCTTCACTGTGTTGGTCCTATTTTTCTGACCTTCACCTTCAGTTTCCTATTTATACAATGAACATGACAGTAGTACCTATTATTCAAGATGGTTGGGAGTATTAACTGTGAAATGGAGTGAATACTGTCATAGAATAAGCACACAGTATTAGGTCTTACAGTTAGTAGTTTCTCCCATATTTGCGGTTCATACTGTTGTCCCACTCGTTCAAGCTAAAATCTATGGTTCATTTTTAACTCCTTCATTTCCTTACTCTACCACAACCACCAGAAAGGCCAGTTAACTATTACTTCACAACATAACTTTACTTTCTCCACTTCCTCTGTACTGCTGCCACGTAGCCCAAGCCAGAACATCACCGTCTCTCACATGTACCTTTCCAGAAACTCCGTAACTTTTCTAACACCTTCCTTGCTCTTGCCTGGCCTGGTTTTCACTTCACAGCACCAGAGTGATCTGTAAAAATGTGCACTGATCAGATTTCTCCCTGCCTTGAAGTCCTATAGTGGCTTTCCATCATACTTAGATAAAATTCAGACACCTTTTCTTAGCCTTCTCTATTTCTCCCTCCTTACCTACCTTTTCCACCTTGTGTATTCTCCCGCCACATGGGCCTTCTTTTGCACACATCAGGTCTTCCAATTAATTCCTGTCCTGAGGCCTTGGGTGTTGCTCCTCCCTCGGCTTCCACCACAGGTCTCTGCAGTGTTGGCTCTCTCATGTTCAGGTGTCTGGTCCTCTCAGAGTTCTGTCCTGACTACCTAAGTGGAAGTTGCTGCCCTCACTCATGCTCCATACTTCTGTTTGATTTTCATCTTTTCTTATTTACTTCTCATGTGACCTGAACCCTTTGCCAGATTGTGAAAACCATGAGAATTGTGATCTTATTTTCTGTATTGTTGAAGACTGCCTCTCTAGTGCTTAGGACAGTGCATTCATGAGGTACTCCATAAACACCGCTTGGGTTATACAGCAGTGAACAGGACAGATGTAGCCCATGTTCAGAGTGTTTTATTTAGACCAGGATCAGCAAATCCTTTCTTAAAGGGACAGATAGCAAATTATCTAGATTTGTAGACAATAAGGTCTCTATTGCTACTATCGACTTTGCCCTGGTAGCACCATAGCAGCCACTGACAGTATGTAAATGACTGGGCATAAGTGTGTTCCAATAAAAAATGGGTTTAGAAGAACAGGCAGTGTGTCCCTGGTATATAGTTTGCTCACCCCCTGCTTTAGAGCATTGCTGTTGACTAGAACTATCTGTGCTGATAGTACTGCTCTTTATCTACAATGTCCAGTCTGATAGCCACTGGCTACATGTGGCTCTTGAGCACTTGACTTGTGGCTGGTACAACTGAGGAACAGCTTCATTGAGGTATAATTGACATACAGGAAACTGTACATATTTAAGGTCTATACACCAGGAAGCTTTGGCACATGTATGTATTGATGAAACCATCATGGTCAAGACAGTGAACATACTTATAATCTCCCAAATTTTATGTCCCTTGCAAATCAGGTGTTGCTCCCCATTCCTAGGAAACCACCAGTCTGTTTTCTGTCATTGAAGATTATTTTGCATTTTCAAGAATTATATATAAATAGAATCATACTATGTATTTTTTAACATCTTTAATTCAATATAATTATTTCAATATTCACCCATGTATTTGCACTTATCAGTGGTTCATTTCATTGCTGAGTAGTATTCCATCATGCAAAGAAGCCATAGCTTGTTTATCCATTCACCTAGTAGTGGATATTCGGGTTGTTTCCAGGTTTTGGCTACTATACATAAAGTTACTATGAACATACATGTATAAGTCTTTGTCTGGACCAACACTTTCATTTCTTTTGGGTAAACACTTAGGGGTTGAATGGCTGGGTCATATTTTATCTGTAAATTTAACTTTTTAAGAAAATATCCAGTTGTTTTCCAAAGTGGTTTTATATTCTTACCAACAGTAGTATAAGAGTACAATTTCTCCACATCTTCACCCAGACTTACTGTCCTTTTGATTATAGCCATCTTAGAGGGAATGATGTGGCATTTCAATGTGGCTTTGATTGGCATTTTCCTAATGACTAGTGATGGTGAAAATCTTTTTACGTGCTTATCATCCATATGTTAAGTTGAGTGAAGTTCATATTCAAAGATTTTGCCCAATTTAGTTGGATTTTTAGTTTTTATATTACTGAGTTTTATATTCTGATTCAAATTTTTTATCATATATGTGATTTACAAATACTTTTTCCCATTATGTGGCTAGTCATTTTATTCTTCTCACAGTGTTTTTAAAGGAACAGAGTTCTCAATTTTAATGAAATCAAAGTCATCATTTTTCTGTAATTTTACTTAATTATAATTTATTTGAATTTAAATTGGAATTGCCACAGGTGTCTATTGGATACTAGACTGGACAGTGTATGTTGGGAGAAAGAGACAAATGTTATATTAACAAGAATTAATAAATGGTGATAACTCTTATTTAAAAAAAAAAAAAACATGGAAATGGAGCTAGGCCACTCTCATTAAGGTTTCCAGGAAGGCCTCTTTTAAGTGAGGATTTACTCTTTTGTGAGTAAAACAAGATGCTGTAAAAAAGATTTCAAGAAGTAGGAGTAATTATTCAAGGATCCTGTGGTAGGAAAGGAGCCAGTGTGTGGAGGCCATATAAGAAGCTATTCTCTTTATTTTATAGCCACATTTAGTATTTTAACCTGAAGCAGAATCACATACCTGGTTCATCCGCATTTATTCACTAGTCAGATGATTTGATTATTTCTAGAAATCAAGGATTTTCTGTCATTTAGACTCTACAGAATAATGCACAAGAGATTTTTCTAGTAATTTCTAAACATATGGATCTAAAAGATAATAGGAACGTAGAGATAATGCTTCGGGATAATGCATTCTGGATAGAATCCTGGATTAATCCTTCTGGATAATGTATCCTTGAGGATATCCACATTTGGCTAGAACAGTTTTTTATAGAATGAAATGGAAGCACGTATTAGAGCAATTTCGGTTAGGGATCATTTGTGTCAAACTCAGTCACTCTGACCCTCTGGTTTCCCATAGTAATTGAAAACCCCTTGAATAAGATGGGTGCTTGGATGGGAAAGAAAGACTTAAAGGCAAAGAAAGTCAGTTGGAGCAATGGGATTTTGAAATAGCTCCAACATATTAAAATGTAGCAGCTGTTGTTGAAAACGTCATTCTGTCTAGTCTTTCTGCATTCTTTGGGTCCTGATTTCTTTATAGCTGTTCATGGTAGAATACCCCCAAGAGCCAGCTTTGGCCATGTGTGTGTCTTATGCTGGGGTTTGAAGGAAACATCTTGGTGAGTAAGCTTTAGTTTTAGTCTATAATACTGAGAAAATATTATGCTTGTGGATAAACTGATATTTTCCTGAATTCTTTTCTTGTGTTAAATTCACAAAATGACTTGATAAAATCAGGCACATTTCTTGTATTGTCTCAGAGGAGTCTGAAGTGTTCAAAATCTGAATGAGATTAATCAGAAATGGCCTCTGTTCTCACTGGTGTGATCTCCAAACTTGTGAGTGTACTTTTTTCCTTTGTGAAATGGTGGTAATAATCGATATCTTGTATAGTTCACATTTGTTTCTTATGGGTCAGAAGAAGAATGTGTATTCTGCACTTTTAGGTAGAGAAGCCAAATCATTATCTTTTACCTAGTGAAAGAAGGTGTAAACCAATAAAAAGAGTTTTATTTCTTTGAATTTGATAAGGGAACATTGACATGCAAATGAATGGATGCTATCTGTCTCATTCAGCTCAGGCTGCCATAACAAAATACCCTAAACTGTGTGGTTTATACATCAGACATTGATTTCTTACAGCTCTGGAGGTGGTGGATGCCTATGATCTGGGCGCCATCCAGTTCCTGGTAGAGGGTTCCCCTGGCTTGTGGTTGGCCATCTTCTTCTGTGTCTCCATGGGACTGGGAGGATAACGGCGGATGGAGAAGAGAGGGAGAGAGGTGGAGATGGAACTAGATACCTCTGTTCTCTTCTTTTAAGGGCACAAGTCTTATCCTAGGGGGCCTCACTTTCATGACTTCATCCAAACTTAAATCAACTCCCAAAACCCCTGCCTCCTAATATAATGCATTTAAAATTAGACCTTCATCATATGAATTTGGGTGGGATATAGGCATCAGTCCATAGCACTATGCTTGCAAGTGGTCAACTTTGAAGGAGAGAAATATCAAATAATGTAGAAACTTGAACAGAAAGATAACAATTAATGTTTATATTTTATGGGATAATAAGAGGAAATTTTAAAACTTCTTTAAGTGAATACCTAACTACATATAATACACATCAATTAGATGAGGTAAGTTTTATTAACTTAATTCTTTTTTTTTTGACGTTTCTTTTTTTTAAGATTTTATTTATTTATTTGACAGACAGAGATCACAAGTAGGCAAAGAGGCAGGCAGATAGAGATTGAGAGAGAAGGAAACAGGCTCTCTGCTGAACAGAGAGCCCCATGCGGAGCTCAATCCCAGGACCCTGGGATCATGACCTGAGCCAAAGGCAGAGGCTTTAACCCACTGAGCCACCCAGGTGCCCCATATCCTTTGGACTCTTAAAAAAAAAAAAGAGTCCGAAGGTTAACCACTAAACCACCCCAGTGCAGCTACGACTTCTAATTACTTCCAAGAAGAATGAATCCCTTGAATCTCAAATTGGATCGTATAATGTTTATTTATTTTCTTGCATGCCCAGGGTATATCTTTGGTGGACATTCAACATGAGAATATCAGAAATAGAAGGGCTCTAAGAGACTGTGTAGTTCAAATTCTCTCATTTCCTAGATTAGTAGATGAAAGCCCAGAGAAGTGACTGAACTGCCTTGGGTTGCATATCTCAATAGTGGTGAGACTTACTGCAAACAGTAGGATCTCAAATAAAAATAACATTCTTCCTGTAGTTTGATTACATTCTGTTGCATGTGACTCCAAAAGATGAGGTAGGTACACTCTTCATTTCATTCCTTGTTCATCTGATAATTTTGTAACTAAGGAAACATGGTGAACTTAGCCTGGATATGAACCTCTGTGTTAGGTCTCCATGAGAAAATCCATGAGATTCTCCATGAAAAACTCCTATTTTAAAGACACTTTTACAGAAGAAGATTGGTGACCCTTACTTGATTATTCATTCTCATGTTTACCAGCCTTCGCTCTCAAGAAGATTTCTTTGTCCAAAGGTTTCAAATTTGGGGTCCATGAATCCCTAAGGAATCCATGTTATGCAGGTCTCTGAACCCTTTGGAGTTACATGCACAATGTAATTCACAGCTTTTTAAATTTTTCAGAGAACCTCTCCCCTAGGTTTCAATGTAGTTTCTCAGTCTACAGATTAGCAATGATTCTTTTTGTGTTGCCTTCCTTGGAAGACACTTTCTATCCTCCATATTATGACTCAGCATTAAAGTGAAGATTATTTCTCCTTCCAAATGAAGAACTTCAGATCATATTAGCGTTTCTCACAGACTCTTCTTCCCCCAACACTTTCAATACTATCTATGGTTGTCTTTTGAACATTTCTAAATTCTTTGTAAACCTGAAAGGTGAGGAGTGCAGAATTAGAAATCCTCTATGAATGAAGCTGCAGTGAGGAGCACGGATCTGCTGCATATGATGTCAGAGTTTTAGGGGCCACATAAGCAAGGCTGCTGAGATAGAACCAGGAATGTGGTTCTACTAAGATGGACTAGGCATATCCTAATCTAGCTCAACACGGAGTAAGGAACCCAGGGAAGACTTAAAGGATTCGCACATTTCAAAGTTCAAAGCGTGGTAAATAGATGCTGAATAAAGGGAATTTGGAGGATTGGTGTAAGGAATCTAGCACAGGCTCAAAGGTGAAACAGAATTATAAGAATATGTGCCTGTGAACAAACCGCTATCCTTCTTAGGAACATTAACCCGTCTTTTACAGTTGACATTCTTCACATGGGGACAAGCCACTGGACCTCATAGTGCAAGTAATTGTCTCCCAGATTTTCTTCTCCCCGCCACCTCTGCAGTCACACTAGACTCAGAATGGTGGATTGAGGAGAGTTATGTCCCCAAGAGATGTGAATAATGGCAACAGTGGGATGGAGCTGACCATCTGTAAGATAGAACGTAGGTTATCAAACCCACAGACTTTTCTGGGAGTCTGATGAAAACTGTGGGTTCTCTCTCCAAAAAGAAGGCATAAGTACATACCATCTAAAAAGGAGAAGTACACAATTGAACCATCCCTGAAACTCATTCCTGGTTAATAATTCCTGATTGAGAAGTATGGTATTGTCTATTTCTCACCCATTTGCTTCCTGTCTTTTACTCATGGTTTATGTAATTGTGTCAGTTGCCCTCTGAGCTGTACTAAGGAGGTTGGGGCATAGAATTTCCATATGCGAGCTACAAGATTAAGGTGGGGATAGCAACACTGAGGCACGATGCTAGTGACAGTAACTGTGGAGAGATCCTGAGGACACAGTGAATTTAGGGGATAAGAATTGTGCCAAAGAAGTCCAGTATCCCTTTCCAATGGAATGATGGTTCCCCTGTTCCTGTGCTAGTATCTAGGTTTGATTTTACTAGAAGCAGTTCCCTTATGAATAATGTAATGATGTGTGCTGATACTGAGCCAGTTAGTTTTCTCTAGTTCCCCCTAAAGCAACACCCAGTTCCCAGGATTGCTGACCTAGGCCCTCTGGTGGTAGGGGAGACCTCTGGCCAGTATAAGGTGAGAGAGTAGAGCAGGAAAAATGGCCAGAGCTTGAACTTCAGCACTGGCCATTGAGAAGCATATTGGTGATTTTACTTATTTGTTTCCAGTGGCAGGTCCGCTGACTCTATCTAGAATGGTAAATCTATAAGGTGTAATTTAGAGAGTGATTTATCTTGAATATACAAGTCAAATAATTCTCCACTTATCAAAAATCAGAGGTCCTCTGAAACAAAGTACTTGAATTATAGTTAATCCTATGTGTATATACCACTAAGAAAAAGAAAAAAAAATATCTTTTTTTTTAAGTTACAGCAAGAAAAAAAAATCTGTTTGGAAGATGGGATCCTAAATATGTAAGTATTTAAATCTATTAAATATGTAAGATAGTCTCTTTTGCTGTAGAGGATCTTTTGTCTCCCTTTACTTGATCTCTTCAAATCCTGACTTATTTTGAAGCCCAGTTTATGTTCTGTCCTGCCTATGAAAGAGAGATAATAGAGCTACTCAATGGCATTTTGGAATATAAATGAGATAATCCACTTCTGCCTTTAGCAGAGTGGCTGGAACATAGTAAACCATCTACGTATCTATTAGCTCCAGTTCATGATAATAGGTATGATACTACTTTTCCCAAATGCTCTGATCAACTTTTAACCTCCTTATTCTCTGTCCATAAAATATTTAAAGCCTCTTCCACTTTTGGACCCTTACTATCCTAGTGAAAATGTTAAGTTATCTCCACAGTGAGATTGGGGTCTCTTTGAGAGGTAAGGGCAGGCAATACAAAATTTGCTGAGTTGGTTTCAAAATTGGCACTTACTCACTTTACAAGTCACATGGTCTTCATTTTATTTAATTAGTTTTTTTTTTCTCTCAACAGAAAATGAAAACACTTGCAGAAAGGAGGAGGAGTGCCCCATCTCTTACCCTGGAATAAGCCCTACAGAAAAGGCCAAATAATACTTGTGCCTGGGCATGAGGCAAATTTTTCCTGTTTTAAATATGAAGAAAGATAACCAAAATGAGATTATAAAAAATGGAATGCTGATTTCTTATATTCATTATTAAATTAATTAATGAATGTATCAGGAAATTTGAAGTGGGAAAACAGGCTAACTTTCTATGGAAATGACCATTTTACCCATGAAGACTAAATATCATTTCGATAGACATTTTCAACAAGTCTTTCATAATATGTAGAAATTGAATGAATATTCAGTCATTAACTTATTCATTAATTTTTCAATGGCATTTTACACAGGAGGAGTTTTTATGTTCAAAGGAATCCTGTGATGATTTTCCTCTAATCTGTGAATCATTTTATATAAAGTGAAATCCTTATCACATTTTCTTAAAATAAGAGTATAACTGAAATTTCTGTGAATGATGTGCTAATTGAACATAAAATCAGTATGAAGTCGTGGTGGTCTTTTTTTTCAGTGCCAAAAATAAATTATAGAACCAAATCCCAATTAGTGAAACTTCTAGAGTACTGTGGCCACTCTCTTAGTACTCAGTATGTTCTCAGCTCTGGCAGTTCCCACACGTGTCCCTAGAAGACACATTAGGCATTAGGTTGAACAGGAAATATAAATTACTTTTGATTGAAGCCGAATCAAAATGTAATTAGAAAGATACTCTTCTTCCAAATAAATAATACTTTTCGGTGTTTATAGAAATGACTTCTGGATCATTGGCATTAATTTACCTTGGCCTTTGTGTGGAAAAAAATAACAGTAATATTTTCACAGTTTGACCATGATTATCTAGAAAACTCAAGAGTAAGTGTTGTTCGATAGAGGCAGACAGAAGAGGCAGAATTATTAGTACAACTGTATATATGGATATATTGTTAATACAAAAATAGCTTTATTATCTACTTTATAAAAACAGTGTTAGGTATAATTGCTTATTGGAAGCTTCTATGATAGATATGTTTCAGGCTTTTCAATGATAAGGAGTCCTTTTATCAGTGGAATTTTAGCCCAAGATCAGGGGTCATACTGGCCTACTTACCCCCAAGCTTGTGAGACTCTGTAATCGCAGGCATGTAGATACTTAAAGTTTGTGTTTGGAAGTTTGGAATATTGTGGAGCATTTGCATTGATCTCAGCGATTTAGTGGGCAATGGCCAGAGATGGTAGGCATCATGTAATGCACAGGGTATCCTGCACATCAACGATTTGTGGGAACCTCCATGGCTTTGAGGGTCCCATGCATGGCATGTTGTGTTCAGCTCCATGTTCAGCATGGAGCTGAAAAACTTTATGTGATTGTTTCTGTCTATAACTTCACTTTGTTTGAGGTATAAAGACAAAGTATTTTTATATGCTTTTGTTTTAATAAACACTAAATTTTCCAAAAGTGCCACTACCTCGCCTATCAAAAGTTAGTTGTACCTTATATTGTTTGGGACGATTTCAGGAAATCATTTGACTTCATTTTCCTGTACTTGTGTGGTATGGCTTCTTACCCTCTGTCTTTTCTTAAACTTAAATGTATCATTTGAAAGTTCTATAACCATATGGGTCTGTCATTGTCTTTTAGTATAGTCCTGCGAGAGCATATACCTATTGAAATATATAATTTAGTAGTGATTACATTTATTTTAATTTCTTTGTATTGCTATTAGGAATTGTATTGATATTTTTGAAATTCTTTTAAATATGCCTGAATTTCATTTCATGGTAGAAAAGAAGGAATGGAAATGAATACATACATGTAGACATCACTATCCCATTAGGGATCTGGGTCTCATAGGGTTGAGAAGGAAGAGGCAGTTGAAGTACTGGGTCAATAATGCTGAAAACACCTACCCACCTTTGTGAAATTGTGGTGCGTTAGAGAACCAATGCACTAAGACACAACCGTGTCCTTCCCTATCCTGCCTTCCCATTACCTCTGCAATAATTAGGGCTTACATTAGACCCAGTTCCTAAATTTCTGTCTCAGGAATAATGAAATATGGAGAACTTGTGTCAAGGTAACCACAGGAAATAAAAGTATATTTAAGTTGAGGTTGTATATGTTTTAATCTTCAATTTATTTCTTACGAGTTTCTCCAGGTCAGGAAAGTGAGTGCATAGCACAGGGGAATAGGGTCTTCATCTATTGTACAGAAACAGTGTTTTTACTCTGTGCAGTGCTGGGCAGTCAATGTGTACAAAAAGAAAGCTGTTGGGTGTTGAATGTGTACAAGGTTTTTGTACATAATGTAGTCTCTGCATCGGAAAGAACCATAAATGTCTTCTAATCTGGTGGTTTCCAGAGCTTTCTAGTTAGTGTTCTGCAGTGAGATCCAGAGAATTGCACAATTGTCAGAGACTCCTCATGGTTGATTTCAATACACCCTTGGTGGAGAACCACTATGACAAGCTACAAAAGAATCCCTTTTATTCAAAGAGTAGTTTTAGGGAAGCCTGGATGGATTGGTCATTTAAGTGTCTGACTCTTGATTTCCACTTAGAAACATGGTCTAAGTAAGGGTTGTGAGATCAAGCCCTGTGTTTTGCTCCATGCTCAGTACTGAGTCTGCATGAGATCCTCTCTCTTCCTCTGCACCTCCCCACCCCCTCACACATGTGCTTGTTCTCTCTCTCTCTTAAATAAATCAATGAATACATTATTAAAAAAAAAGAATTTTGCTTTACTGTCAATTGCACCCAGGAAACATGAAAACTTTACAAATGCTAAGCCGATAGCACACTTGTTTTAAGTCAAATTATGTAGAGTAAAATCTAGAACCTAGAAAGAAAGAAAAATAATATTTACTATTTCTTTATGAGTAATATCATGGGAATGATCCTGTAAGAGAAATAGACTTCTCTAGCACTTCATATTTCTT
The DNA here is from genome assembly GCF_922984935.1 of Meles meles. NCBI lineage: Eukaryota > Metazoa > Chordata > Mammalia > Carnivora > Mustelidae > Meles > Meles meles. The sequence goes on along the minus strand of NW_025721214.1, from coordinate 99,543 downwards.
TTTTTTCTTTCTTTTCAGCATAACAGAATTCATTGTTTTTGCACCACACCCAGTGTTCCATGCAATATGAGCCCTGCATAATACACACCACCTGGCTCCCCCAACCTCTCACCCACTCCGTCCCTTCAAAACCCTCAGGTTGTTTTTCAGTGTCCATAGTCTCTCATGGTTCATCTCCCCCCTCCAATTTCCCTCAACTCCCTTCTCCTTTCCATCTCCCCATGTCCTCCATGTTATTTGTTATTTTCCACAAATAAGTGAAACCATATGATACTTGACTCTCTCTGCTTGACTTATTTCAGTCAGCATAATCTCTTCCAGTCCTGTCCATATTGATACAAAAGTTCCGTATTCATCATTTGTGATGGAGGCATAATACTCCATCGTGTATATGGACCACATCTTCCTTATCCATTCATCCATTGAAGGGCATCTTGTTTCTTTCCACAGTTTGGTGACCATGGCCATTACTGCTATAAACATTGGGGTACAGATGGCCCTTCTTTTCACTACATCTGTATCTTTGGGGTAAATACCCAGTAGTGCAATTGCAGGGTCATAGGAAACCACATGGTCCTCTCAATTGATGCAGAAAAAGAATTTGACATAATCCAGAATCTGTTCCTGATTAAAATGCTTCAAAGTATAGGGATAGAGGGAACATTCCTGAACTTCATAAAATCTATCTATGAAAGACTCACAGCAAATATCATCCTCAATGGGAAAAAGCTCACAGTCTTCCAGTTGAGATCAGGAACACGACAAGGATGTCCACTCTCACCACTCTTGTTCAACATAGTATTAGAAGTCCTAGCAATGGCAATCAGACAACAAAGAGAAATAAAAGGTATCCAAATTGGCAAGGAAGATGCCAAACTCTCTCTCTTCACAGATGACATGATTCTTGATATGAAATACCCCAAAGACTCCACCCCCAAACTACTAGAACTCATACAGCAATTCAGTAACGTGGCAGGATACAAAGTCAATGGACAGAAATCAGTGGCTTTCTTATACACTAACAATGAAAATACAGAAAGGGAAATTAGAGAATCGATTCAATTTACTATAGCACCAAGAACCATAAGATACCTGGGAATAAACCTCACCAAAGAAGTAAAGGATCTTTACTCGAGGAACTACAGAACACTCATAAAAGAAATTAAAGAAGACACAAAAAGATGGATGACCATTCCATGCTCTTGGATTGGAAGAATAAACATTGTTAAAATGTCTATACTGCCTAGAGCAATCTGTACTTTTAATGTCATTCCGATCAAAATTCCACCGGTATTTTTCAAAGAGGTGGAGCAAATAATCCTAAAACTTATATGGAATCAGAAGAGACCCCAAATTGCTAAGAAAATGTTGAAAAACAAAATAAATTGGCAGCCTCACATTGCCTGATTTCAAGCTTTCCTACAAAGCTGTGATCACCAAGACAGCATGGTACTGTTGTAGAAACAGACACATAGACAGTGGAACAGAGTAGAGAACCCAGATATGGACCCTCAACTCTGTGTTCAAATAATCTTTGACAAAGCAGGAAAAGATATCCAGTGGAAAAAAAGACAGTCTCTTCAATCAATGGTGCTGTGAAAACTGGACAGCTATATGTAGAAAATGATACTAGATCATTCTCTTACACTGTACTCAAAGATAAACTCGAAATGGATAAAAGACCTCAGTGTGAGACAGGAATCCATCAGAAACCTAGAGGAGAACATAGGCAGTAACCTCTTTGATATCAGCCACAGAAACTTCTTTCAAGTTATGTCTCCAAAGGCAAAGGAAACAAAAACGAAAATGAAATTTTGACCTTCATCAACAAAACAAAGAGGTAACCCACAGAATGGGAGAAGATATTTGCAAATGACAGTACAGACAAAAGGTTGATATCCAGGATCTATAAAGAACTCCTCAAACTCAACACACACAAAACATATAATTATATCAAAAAAATGGGCAGAAGATATGAACAGACACTTCTCCAATGAAGACATACAAATGGCCATCAGACACATAAAATGTTCATCATCAATAGCCATCAGGAGATTGAAATTAAAACCACATTGAGATACCATCTTACACCAGAAAGAATGGCCAAAATTAGCAAGACAGGAAACAACGTGTGTTGGAGAGGATGTGGAGAATGGGCAACCCGCTTACACTGTTGGTGGGAATGCAAGTTGGTGCAGCCACTTTGGAGAACAGTGTGGAGATTCCTTAAGAAATTAAAAATAGAACTTCCCTATGACCCTGCACAGTCACCATAACATTGCATATTTCTTGTACTGTATGTTACTTAATTTTGGCTTTGTGACAGGGTATTGCTCTTTCTAATGTTTCCCAGTAATGCGTTGCTTAGTAATTAATGATGGTAAAATTATTGTCCAAGGTTTAGCAAACATGCACATGGGATTTATAAGAATCACTTCATTTGATAGCTGTTGCACCTCAATTTTTATTGAATGTAACGAATAAGATCTCATTTTATTTATGTTTTTAATAAGACAGTATGTTTGTTTATTTTTTGTATTTAATTTTTTTAACTTTATTTTTCCACTTACCAAGATTCATTGTTTATGCATCACACCCCATGTTCCATGAAACACCTGTCCTCCTTAATACCCACCAGCAGCTAGTTTTAAAAGACAGGAAGACTTAGGTTGATTGGTGAGTTAACTGTGTTGAAGTGTTATCTCCAGTGTTCTTCGATTAGCCTTTACAGTACATAAGGAGTGGTCATTTATAGATCTTTAACTTTTCTTTTTTGTATGTGGATACATTTCAGTTCAGCTAGAGGTGATTTCTGTAAGTAATTATTTTAGTTAAGTGTCATCGTGGTTCTCCAATGTGGCTGCATTCAGCTCTTTTTACTCTCAAATGTAACGGCTTCAGTTCTGTCTTTGAGAACAGCCTCACTTCATGTGCTAGCGTCCTCAGTAAAATACTGGGCACCTAATGAGAGGGATTAGTTTCCCTAAACATAAAATGAGAGTGTGTAGAACTTATCATGTCATAAAACCCTTCTACCTCCAGTTCTGTGGCTACATAATTATGATTTGTGAAAATAAGTGCATAGACTTCCTTACGCATACTCTGAATCCTAGTCATTCTTAATTACTTGCAGTGTCCTGGGAATACTGTACTCTCACGTTGGCTCAGCTGTCACTTCCTTCAGGTGCGCCTCTAACCCATTAGAGATAACATCCAGGCTTCTAGAGCATTTCATTGTAAGCACTCCTGCCCCTGATTTGACATCACCATCTACGCCATGCTCACTGGTGGGTCCCTGCCACTTAAAATGACATTTTGTACATAACTTGTGTTCAATTATGATTTGTTGGCTGAATTAGTGACTGAATAAGTAAGTCCATTTCCAGACCAGAACAGATCTTAGTAAGTTTGCACAATTTAGTAGTTTCTTAAGTTTCTGCCTTTCCTACCCTCCTGTAGGTAGTCAACACATGAGAGACTTTCCTTGTTCATCGGTATTATTGGTGAATTCTGGCTAGAGAGAAAGGTAGAGTCCTTTTGACAAAGTGACTCTGAGTTATTGTTAGGAAGTTTTTTTCATGCAGCAAAATACCCCATGAACTCATATATCTGATCTAGAAATACCACATTTATTGACATTCTCATCGTATTTCTTCACTGTTTACTCAGGGCGAGATTCAAGTTATACAGATTCAAATCATACAGAGATTCAAGTCATACAAAGTTTTCCCCCAGAAAATCACTTGTTTTGTTTTGATAGGTACCACCCTGTAGAAGTTACAGAGAAATGTCTCTGCTTTTGTTTGAAGTTGCCATCTGTTAGCACTTTTCAGTTGATATTCACCTATTACCATCCCCACATCCAAATTACTTGATTGTGTGTGTGCTCTTTGCAAGACTTTATGCTAGAGACTTAAATAGTTTCCCTTTTTGATCTAGCCTCCCTGCTCCTCCCTGCTGCTAAGAGGACAGGCAGGGAAGCATTGTGGTGTCACAGGAAGGGCTGGGGCTTTAGCTGCATTCCCATGCCCGCTGTCCATCCTTTGTGTGACCTTGGAAAAATCACCTAATCTCTGAGTCTCAGTGGTTTCCTCTGTAAGGTTTAAATCTAATGCTTGCATCACAAAATACAAAGTGGGAAAATTCTTAGAAGATTGACTTTGTTATTATTCGTTGCCTCTTTCCTTCCCTGAGATACATTTCATTTTCAGGCCTTAAACCTCCTGACTCATCCAGCAAAGTCAAATTTGTTAGTGAAGAGTCCCTACTTCATCATTATAGCATTGTGTAACCAGAAGAAAATCATTGAGCCTGGCTTCTTATGTGATGAACATTGAGTCAAAGATTGTCTCTAGGTCACATGCTTGATTAATAGACTTAGAGATGGGATTGGAAATGACAGTCCTCTGGTTTTGATGGTGTATTCTTTGAATCGTTCAAACAGAAGGACTATGGTCTAGAGTGTGAGAGCATGGATTCTTGAGCCAGATTGCCAGGTGTGACTCGTGATACTGGTCCTTACTAGCTTTATGATATTGTAAGGTTCTAAACCAGGGATACTTAGCTATCTCTTAATATGGTAAGGAAGGCTCAGTGGGTCTTCCATATGAAAATTCCTTAGTGGAATCACCAGCATGTGATCAGTGCTCTGTGTATGAAGGTTATTGTTAGTAGTAGTAGTAGTAGTAGTAGTGCTAGTAGTAGCAGTAGTAATAACAGAAGTAGAAGTAAATAGAACGCTCATAGGAAAACTGTCTGAGCCCCGGGGCAAATTAGAAATTAAAAAGGATGAAAGATGCAATCTAGAAGCTAAACTGAACTCTAATATTAATTTTTTTTATTTATTTGACAGAGAGAGAGAGAGATCACAAGCAGGCAGAGAGGCAGGCAGAGAGAGAGGAGGAAGCAGGCTCCCTGCTGAGCAGAGAGCCTGATGCAGGGCTCGATCCCAGGAACCTGGGATCATGATCTGAGCCGAAGGCAGAGGCTTTAACCCACTGAGCCACCCAGGCGCCCCTCTAATATTAAATTTATTTTAAAAGATAATTATATTTCTGGATCTGGCCTGATGCAATATTGACTCAGGACATCTGGTATTTATTCTTGGTAGACCCTGTCAACTCCTCAGATCTCCCTAAGCAGAAGTTCAAAGTATGTGTGGAATGATTCTGGGAAATAAGGTGCTAAGACAAGGGGATTGACGTGATTTGCTTGACCCCTCCAGAATAGGGTCTCTAGGAGAGCCATATGTGCCAAAGCTATGAATCAAGATGAGACACATATAGAATTGGCCACTTTGGGATAAGGATGCTAAGATGAGTGAGCCACATCGGAACGTGTTGGATATCTAGGACAAGCAGCTGTTTGCTGGCTGGCTTCTGCTTCCTTTTGGCCTGATCACTCCTGTCGTGTATGACTACACACACACACACACACACACACACACACACACACACACACCACAAAAGCACATACACTAACATTACCTTACCTAGAATATCCCATATTGTGTTCTATACACTTCTCATTACCCCATTTCCTTTTCTTCTACGTTATGTTAGCATTACAACTTTAATACTCATCTAATGTAGCTGATAACACATCATCCTTCCATATGCAAGGAGTAGAGTGCATTTGTACCCTGGAGTGTTTTACTAAGAAGAGTGGCCACGTCTACTTTCATAACAGAATGAAAAACCACCTCCACTTGTGATTATTTAGTGTGAAATTCCCAGACATGATAACTGGAATGAATTGAATGACCTCAAAAAGGCCATTCTCATACCGAGGAGCCTAAGACAGTTATGGTAACAGTTAGATATAATTTACAGGAATGGTTAGTTACTAGACTTTCTTTTGGAACTCTGTATACCTTCTGTATCATTATACAGTTTCTTTGTACAAGATTTTGAAAAAAAAATTTTGAATTTTAGAGGAATTATTTAAAAATCCTTAATAGCTTTTCAAAGTCACAAATAAACTACATAGACACATTGTCTTAGAAGAAAACCTGTGTGGATACTCATCATTGTGCAGCCTTGTACTCTGTGCCAGCCGGCTCTGCAGGAGGCCTCTTTCTACAATTAGGGACCATGCATCCATTGGTTTTCATGGAGAGACGCATAGATAATTCAGGGTGTGTGATGAGAAGAACACTAAGTAGGATTAGATACATGAAGATTGCCAGTGGCCTGCAAGGCCTTTCCTTGTGAAGGACATTTTCCAAAGGTGTAAAATTTGATTGCAATGGAAAGAGATACCGATTGCTTTATGACATGACAAAGTTGGCAAATTTTTACCAAAATAGAAGTTACTGCTTTTTTGTAAGGAAAAATGCTTTCAGACCCACAGGTCACCTTATTCTTTTCAAACTACTTTTCATCTTCTTGAAAAATAATCTGATATATCTGTTCCTGGTATGTTGTGCTGTTTTCCTATGTCATGATGCTGCGAAGGCATCATTAGAAGATTATATTAAGAATCTCCACTTTCTAGTGGATATTGATAGTCAAATTAATTTATTTTTGCACTTGCAGATCAATGTATCCATTTAATTTCTTCTTTGCAACTATAGCTTAATTTCCTAACTACAGTTATGATTCAGTTTCATCTTTCATATTGGCACCAGGAAAGCACTGACTGCCTCAATAGTGATATTTACTTCCCCTTCCACACCCCTCTCCACAGGGATGGCCACTGTCCCCAAACATCCTTACTCTACGGGACTAGATCCTCCCTTCCCCTGTGCCCCTTGAAAGCTAGGATTCCTCAGAGGAGCTTTAAAATTCCATTGCTGACCTTCCCTCAAACCCTGAAAAAGGACTTAGGAGGTAGATGGGAGAATAATTGTCCCTATGATGAAGAAGATTCATAGAATGTTGGTTAAGAAAATATAAACCTTGTAGCCATCCTACCAGGGTAAAATCTGGCCCTGCTTCTTAACAAGACAGAGAACTTTGACAAGTTCTTTAACCTCTGCAGGGCCTGCTTTCCTCATCTATAAAATGAGTATAAGCTCATAGGGACTTCAGAGAATTGATAATATAATGTATCTGGATCACTGTAAGTATTATGTAAGATTTTTATTAAATAAAACTGTTGAAATACATAAATCCTTGCTCTGCCCTGTCACATGGGGCATCATTTTCTTAGCGTTCCATGTTTAGGTCTTGTTTTATCAACTTGACTATCTGCTTTGTGAGTGAAGGAACCATGTCTTCTGTTCTTCACATCTCCATGTTCAGTAGTGGGTATAGAACAGAGACTCTGTAATATTCACTGAGCTGAAAGAGTGAGTCGTTTCACTTCCAGCTAAGTAGGACAGCTCTCAGTTGGAGTGGAAATAAGGGTAAGAGTCCACTACTGCCTGGGAAAGTAACAAAGCCAGTATCAGAAAACCACAAAAAGAAGTATCATTTCTGGAGTGACTGGCCATTTAATGCATGTGATGTAATGCTCACGTGTATACAATATCATCTGTACTATGAGTTCCTGCCACTGGTTCTCTGATGTATAGCTTCTGGTGTATTGAGAGGACACAGAGAATCGGATCTTGTTCCTGTTCAATCAGCGTTTGACCTTGGTAGAGTCACCCAGCCTTTCTGCAACAAGGGCTGTTTGCTCATCTGTCAGTGGTAGGGAGGAGGGGAGAGTGAGTTTGACCACATCATTTATGTACTTCTCCCATCAGTCGTCAACTTCTCAGTTTTGTTTTATACGAATTGTAGCTTCATCACATGGAGAACAGAAAATGGCATGACTGTTCCTTGCAAAACTTTTTATCACAAGGCTTGCATCCCCAGGAGTGTGTCTGTGGTCCTACTAAGGACTCCGAATCCCATCTATCCTTTCATTGAAAAGGTCAAGCATTCACTTGTGTGGGATCTTTAGGTTCCGTTATTTTGGTAGCTGGCCTCCATAATGACCCTAGTGATTCCCACCTCCTGGTAGTCACACTCTTGTCCAATGCCTTCCCACACTGATCAGAACTGATCTGTGTAACCAGTAGAATATTGCAAAAGTGATGGTGTATCACTTGTAAGATTAAGGCCGAGCTTCTGACTTAATTGTTGTCATACTCTGTCTCTCTGATCTCTCGTTCTGTGGGAAACAGTGTCCTGAACAGTCCTATGTAGAGGCCGATAGGGGAGGAACTGAAGCCTCCAACCTGCAGCCATATGACTGAGCTTGGAATCCGGTATTCCAACCCCAGCCAAGTTTTCAGCGATTGCAGCCCCAACTTGACTGCAGCCTCCTAAGGGATCTGAGCCAGGACTAGCCAGCTAAGCCACTCACTCTTTCCTGACCAGTACAAACTGTGTGAGACAATACGTGCTTGTTTTAAGCTGCTATGTTTGGGGGTATTTGTTAGGCATCAATAGATAACCAACAGTCATCTTCACTTTACTGAACTAGCTTTCTAGAATGTTTTTGCCATGTACTTTTTATGTCCTCTTACAGCTAGAGGTGGACAGAGGGGAACACATACTGTTTCCATTTGCAAATGAAAATGCTCACTTCCCAGATCATGTATTTTGTTGGAAAGGGGGCCAGATGGCATTCTTCCTTTCTTTAAACAGTTTTACTGAGATACAGTTTATGCCATAGAATTCATCCACTTAAAGTATACAATTCAGGAGCACCTGGGTGGCTCAGTGGGTTAAAACTCTGCCTTCGGCTCAGGTCACGGTATCAGGGTCCTGAGATTTAGCCCCACATCAGGAATCTCTGCTAAACAGGAGCCTGCTTCCCCCTCTCTCTCTGTCTGCTTCTCTGTCTACTTGTGATCTCACTCTCTCACTCTCTGTCAAATAAATAAATAAAATCTCAAAAAAATATTGCAAGTATACAATTCAATTATTTTTAGTATAGTCACAGAATTGTGCCACTATTCCCACAGTCATCTTCTTTTAAGATTTTATTTATTTATTTAAGTTGAGAGCCTTGGCACAAGTGATGGGAGGAGCAGAGGGAGAGGAAGATGGGATCTGAAGCAGACTTCCTGCTGCGCAGGGAGCCTGACAGGACATAAGGCTCTACCCCAGTACTGCAAGATCATGACCCGAGCCGAAACCAAGAGTCCAACGCTTAACTAACTGAAGCCATCCCGGCGCCCCCTATTACCATAGACTTAGAGAGTTATCATCCCTCCTAGAGGAAACCCATAGCCATTAGCTGTCCTTCCGCTTTGTCTCGCATGTCCCTTCTTCCCCATGTGCAGTTCTAAGCAGCCACTCTTCTCTTTTTGGTTCCTATGGCTTCAGCTCTTCTAGACATTTTGTATAAACACAGTCATGCACTGGTGGTCTTTTTTGACTGGCTTCTTCCAGTTGGTGTAACGTTTTCATGGTTCTTCCGTGTTGTACCTTACATTAGTCCTTCATTACTTTCAATTGTAAAATAAGATTTCATTAGGTGGTAGATACACCACATTTGGTTTATTTGCTGATCGGTTCATGGGCATTTGGATAATTTCCACTTTGTAGCTATTATGAATAATGCTGCTGTGAAAATCCACATACAAGTTTTTGTGTGGACATATGTTTTATTTCTCTTGGGTATAGACCTGTGGTGGAATTGTTGGGCCCTGTGATAATCCTCTGTTTAGCTCATTGAGGAGCTGCCGAACTGTTTTCCAGCACAGCTGTACTGTCATACACTCCCGCCAGCAACATGGAAGAGCTCCGCTTTTACCATGCCCTTAAGCACCCTTGTGATTTTCTGGCTTTTTGACTATATCTGCCTCAGCCAGCATGAAGAGGCGACTCTTTTTGCTTCTCATTTCATTATGACATTGATCATCTTTTCATGTGTTTACCTGCCAGTTGTATCTTTTGGGGGAAAGGTTCTATTTAAAACTTAGAGCATTTTTAATTCGGTTGTCTTTTTATTAATGAGTTTATTAATGAAAGAGTTTTTTATGTGTTGCCAAACAGCATTGTTAGTATTATGTGCATATAAACACAAAGCAAAGAACAGGATTGTGGCACTAATTTGAGGCTTGTGAGGCCCCCCAAAGCACCTGAGCCTGAAACACCTGGATAACTAAAGACCAACCAAGCTTCAGTTGTCCACTTCATTTTGCAATTGTGTATCTTTGGTTTTGGTTGCTCTTTTCCTCCTTCATTAAAACTAACCCTTCCATTTTGGGGGAAAAATTAATTTCTATAAGCATGGTCTTCAGCAGATTTCTGAGATACATTCTCTATAATTAAGAGATTTAATCATCTTAAACTTTTGGATAACCATGGCTTTTCAGAGTATTTTCTTGTTTGTTTGTTCAATACATAGTTGTTAGAAAGTTAAATATGTGCATTTTAGAAAATCTAAAAAAATACAAGGGTTAAAAATGAAATTTTGGTCTGTATTCATGGATATCCACCTTGATACCTTTTTCTGTCAGTTGGCTTCAAAGTTTCTGTATGTAATTTTATGATTGAATCACAAACACCATGTATGATGCTGTGCCTGATAGAAATACTCTCTACTTACTGTATTTATAGATCATGTATGCAAATGTATTAAAAATAAATACAATTCTATGGGTTTGCTTTAACTTATAACATGAAGAATGGAGTTGAGGAATAAATATGCTCCTCTTTTGGTAGTTGTAACAATGTATATGTTTTATTTCTGAGATCTTGCATTTTCCTGCAAAAATGTCATTTATTTACTCAATGACTGCCCACCCTGAGGGAAGCACCCTTACTAGATAAGAGTTTTTCTATACTAGCCTTCAGGGAGCTCACAGTCAAGTAGCTAAGGAAATAAGGTCAGAAATAAATTACTTTAATAGACTATAAGTGCTATCATGCAGGTAGAAATAAAACAACAAAGTGAATGCCTTAGGCCTTGAGGGAAAGTGTCCTAGAGGTGACATTGTCCATGCTGGGGTTTGATGGATAAGTAGGAGACTTTTAGCAGAGGGAACAGGTGACATAGTGTACTATTCAAATGCTCAAAGTTCTTAGGAAAGAATGACAGGTGATGAGGATAGCAAAACAAAGACCAGATTGGTAACCACCTTTGTCAGGTCAGGACTTTGGATTTCTAGATAGTAGAGCTATAATCTAAGAAAATCAGAGTTAATCATGTGATTTAATTTTTGTTTTTAGAAAGACTGCTCTATCAAAGAATTGATGGGAAGAGAGATGGTCCAGACAGGTAGGCTATTTAGGAGACAGCTGAAAAAAATTCAGGCAAGTGTTATTGAAGAGCTAGCATGCTGAAGGGGAAAACTTTAGAGTGTGACAATTAGATGTGGATGTTAGAAAGAAGGAAGTACACATGAAGATTCTAGCTTTTGAAGACTGGATAAATATGGTGACATTAACATATTGGCCAATTGAGCAAATTTTCAACATGGTGAATTCTAATGGTATAGGACAAAGTGTTTGTATTAACAACACTAATAAAAGCTACAAATTAAATTGAGTGCTTATTATTTACCATGTTCCTAGTTATGTATTTTTGTGTGTGTGTGTACACATACATATGTATATGTATATATTAACGTCTTAATTTAATTTTTTTTCCATTTCCAAGGTTCATTGTTTATTCATTGTTTATGCACCACACCAAGAGCTCCATGCAATATGTGCCCTCCTTAATACCCACCACCAGGCTCACCCAAGACACCCACTCTCCCACTCACCCACCCTCTCCCCTCCAAAACTCTCATTTCTCTATGATCTTACATTTTGTGACCTTACCAAATGTACTATATACTATCTCAATAAAATCATTTCAAGTTTTAGGATTTCCTATCTCATACAATAAAGAACATTTTTAGAAGCTAGGTTTATGAAACTGCATTATTACTATTATAACCTTTTTGTGGCCATTAGATTCTGTCCGAAGTAGTTGCACACAACAGATGAGAGATCATCACTTAAACGAAATTATAGAATGGCTCTGAAATGATTCAGCTACTTTTATCTCCAACTTACAGAGGCTAAAAATTACATTGTTTAATGGAATTAGTTACTTAGCTCTGGGTATTTTCTAGTATAAAGTAGGGAAGTTGAAATGTTGTATATTGCATTTTGTAGTTCTTGGGTTTATTTTCACTTTTTACTCTAATTTTTAAATTTTTTTAAAATTTATTTCTTATTTTTTTATAAACATATATTTTTATCCCCAGGGGTACAGGTATGTGAATCACCAGGTTTACACACTCCACAGCACTCACCATAGCACATACCCTCCCCAATGTTTACTGTAATTTTTAATGTTACCATCTAAGTTTCTGGCCTCTGCCAGGGAATATAATTGTATGTTATATGATTTATGACTTTTCTTTATGACTTGTTGCAAAATCAGATATTTGGAAGTATGACATGTATGTTGAAAAAGATGTTATCAGTTATGTGAATCATCAGTCCCTTTTTTTTTTAAGATTTTATTTATTTATTTGACAGAGAGAGATCACAAGTAGGCAGAGAGGCAAGCAGAGAGAGAGAGGAGGAAGCAGGCTCCCCGCCAAGCAGAGAGCCCAACGCGGGACTCGATCCCAGGACTCTGGGATCATGACCTGAGCCGAAGGCAGAGGCTTAAACCACTGAGCCACCCAGGCGCCCCTCATCAGTCCCTTCTTAATATTTTGTCCTCTTCTATCCCTCACTAAGAGAGCTGTGTATTGTTTTCCACTTCAGTTGTGCGCATGTCAATTTCTTCTTCTTAATCGATTAGTTTGAAACCTAGATTGTGAGGTCCATAAAGCTCAGGATAGTTCTACTTTTTATCAAGTGGAAATATTTTTCTTTTGTCCGATTTTTGTTTTTTGTCTCGGTCTCCCTTGGCTCAGTAGAATGTGTCTGAAATTCTTCCATGTTACATGCATCAGAAGTTTGTTCCTTTTTATTTCCAGGCAGTATGCCATTTGTGGATATACCACAGTTAGCTTCTTCATTTGCCTGTCAATAGACATTTGAGTTGTTTTCACTTTAGGGCTATTATGAAGGAAACTGCAGTGAATGTTTGTATCCAAGTCTTTTCTGTTTTCACTCTTTTGGGTAAATGCAACAGAGTTAAATTATTGGATCCTATAGTAAGTGTTTCTGTACCTTTAAAATAAACTGTCAGACAATATTCTAAGGTGTTCATACTATTTTGCATACCCACCAACAATGCATGAGATCTCCAGTTGTTCCCCATTTTGGCCAAAACTTAGTAAATGAATGACAATTAAAATATATATATATATATATATATATATATATATATATATATGCTTTCTATTGGGTATATAGTGGTATCTCAGTGCAGTCTTCATTGGCATTTCCTGAAGACTAAGATACTGGACATCATCTCATGTAATCATTGCCCATTTCCTTTGTGTAGTGAATTTTTGTGCATTTCTTTACATGCCAACCTAGCGAATTATATGAGTTCTTTCCATATTCTGAATATATAGGTCCTTTGACAGATGTATATAGTGAAAATATTTCCTCTAAATCTGTCTTTTCATTTTCTTTAGTACTTGTTTTTGAGGAATAAAAATTTTTATTTATGATAAAGTCCAATTGGACAAGATTTCTCTTTCATAGCTTGTATGTCTGTGCCTTAAATAAGAAATATTTGAGTATTTGAAAGGTCCACATATAGTATTCTATGTTTTCTTCTGTACTAAGACTATGATAGATTGGATTTCATTTTTGTGTATGGCATAAAGTAAAGGTAGAGGTTTATTGTTTATCCTTACAGATATCCAGTTGTTGCAATACCAATGACTGTGTAGAGTTTCTTTTGCCAATTGGATAAATAGGGTCTGTCTTCCTTCTGGAAACTTTGTCCAAAACCAGCTCACCATATTTGTATAGGTCTACTTCTGAATTCCATTCTCTTCCATCACTCTATATGTCTATTCTTGCCAATAACATCATATTTCCTTACTGAACTTTCTAATAAGATGTTCATGTTTTTTTGTTGATATTGAAACTTTTTATTGCATGTTCCATTTGATAATTGCTAATATGTAGAAATACAACTGAGACTTTTTTATTGACCTTTAATCTTTGATCTTTCTAAATTCACTTGTTAGTTTTCTTTAAAAAGCGCTTTTAGTTTCATGTAGATTTCTCAGAGTATTCTATGTACACATTCATTTCCTTTATGAATAAAGTCAGTTTTACTTCTTCCATTCTGACCTGTTCAATTTTCCTTTTCTTTTTTTTTTTTTTTTTTTTTTTTTTTTTTAACAGGAAACATAACTGTTTATTTATTTTTTTTTCAGCGTAACAGTATTCATTCTTTTTGCACAACACCCAGTGCTCCATGCAAAACGTGCCCTCCCCATCACCCACCACCTGTTCCCCCAACCTCCCACCCCTGACCCTTCAAAACCCTCAGGTTGTTTTTCAGAGTCCATAGTCTCTTATGGTTCGCCTCCCCTCCCCAATGTCCATAGCCCCCTCCCCCTCTCCCAATCCCACCTCCCCCCAGCAACCCCCAGTTTGTTTTGTGAGATTAAGAGTCATTTATGGTTTGTCTCCCTCCCAATCCCATCTTGTTTCATGTATTCTTCTCCTATCCCCCTACCCCCCCATGTTGCTTCTCCATGTCCTCATATCAGGGAGATCATATGATAGTTGTCTTTCTCCGATTGACTTATTTCACTAAGCATGATACGCTCTAGTTCTTTTCTTACTTTAATGTACTAGCTAGAACCTCCACTATATTGTTTAATAGAATCGGTGTGAAGAGACTTAACTTTTTTCGTTCCTCAGTTTAGACAGGAAAATAATCTTCCACCATAATGTATGATGTTAGCTGGCTATAGAGTTTTTCTGTAGATGTCCAGTATTAAATTGAGCAATTGTCTTTTTAGTTTTGTAGGGTTTTGTCTGGTATGGGTGTTGAATTTTGACAAATATGTCTCTTGCAACTTTGGAATTATCATATGTTCTTGCTGCTTTCTTTTTTTAGTGTTAACTAAATCAACTAGAGTGATTTTGTTTTTTAAATAAACTTTTAGGGATGCCTGGGTGGCTCAGTGGGTTAAAACCTCTCCCTTTGGCTCAAGTCATGATCCCAGGGTCCTGGGATTGAGCCCCACCTTGGGTTCTCTGCTCACAGGGGTGTCTTCTTTCCCCTCTCTCTTTGCCTGCCTCTCTACCAACTTGTGATCTCTATAGCCAGCTATAGAGTTTTTCTGTAGATGTCCAGTATTAAATTGAGGAATTGTCTTTTTAGTTTTGTAGGGTTTTGTCTGGTATGGGTGTTGAATTTTGACAAATATGTCTCTTGCAACTTTGGAATTATCATATGTTCTTGCTGCTTTCTTTTTTTAGTATTAACTAAATTAACTAGAGTGATTTTTTTTTAAATAAACTTTTAGGGGTGCCTGGGTGGCTCAGTGGGTTAAAGCCTCTCCCTTTGGCTCAGGTCATGATCCCAGGGTCCTGGGATTGAGCCCCACCTCGGGTTCTCTGCTCACAAGGGTGTCTTCTTCCCCTCTCTCTTCGCCTGCCTCTCTACCTACTTGTGATCTCTCTCTGTCAAACAAATAAATAAAATTTTGAAAAAAATGAACATTTATTAAAAAATGAACATTTATTTTTAAATGTTTATTTTAGAATAGATTCAGATATACAGGAAAGTTGCAAAACATTTGTAGAGTTTCTGAGTACCATCTACCAGTATACCTTATAAACATCTTAAAATACTGTAACACAATTGTCACAACTAATGAACCAGCATTAATACATTGTTATTGACTGAAGACTGTAATTACCAGATTTTTACCTAATGTCCTTTTTCTATCTCTAGATTTTATCCCAAGTACAATATTAGATTCAGTCATTATATCTTCCTTAAGCTCCTCTACAGTATGACAGCTGTTCAGACCTTTCCTATTTTTGATGACCATGACAATTTTGAGGCATTTAGTAGAATGACCTTCATTTGGGTTTGTCTGATGTTTTCTTACAGTTAGAGTAGCATTATGTGTGGGTTTATTAAGTATTTGCAGTCCATACACATTAGGGATAGGGTTGCAGTTTTCCTGTCCTGTCTATGTTTGGTCTTGGCACTAGGATAATGGTGGACTCATATATTGAGCTGGGGGGGTGTTCCCTCTTCCTTCCAGAAGGGCATATAGGGAATTCCAGTATTTCCTCCTAAAATGCTTTGTTGAATTCACTAGAAAAGTGATCTAAGTTTTGAGGGGTTTCTTTTCCGGAACAGTTTTAAACTATGATTTTAATTCTTTAACAGGAATAAAACACTCCTTCTTGAGTTAGTGTTGGTAATTAGTTTATTTCAAGGAATGTGCACACTTCATCCCAGTTGTCAACTTAATCACCACAAAGTTATTCATAATATTTTTTATGAGTTTAGTATATATATGAACTATCATTTTAGTTATTGCTTTCATTTATTCTTTTATTTTGGATATCAGTAATTTCTGAATTCTTTTTTCTTCCTAGATCAGTCTATGGATGAATCAGTTTCATTTATTATTATTAGTTCTTTTCAACAAACTAGCTTTTGGTTTGGTTGGTTTGGTTGCTTTTCACCATTGTGTGTTCATTTTTTATTTCATCAATCTTTGTTTGTTTTTTTAAGGATTTTTAAGGATTTATTCTAGTATAATTGTGGACAGTAAAGTACTCATATTTAAAATATGCAGTTTGATGAATTTTGTGCATTATGTTCATGAACCCACCACAACAATCAAGATAATGAACGTTTTCATAATTCCAAAAGTTTCCCCATGTGCCTTTTTGATTCATTCTTTCTTGCTGCCCTACCAACCTGTCCTCAGGTGATCAGTGATCTGTTTGGGGTCAGTATAGGTTAGTTTGGGTTTCTGAGAATTTCATATAAATATGCCATGTTACATTTTATTGCTGAGCAGTATTCTACAGTGTGGGTATACCACAATTTTGTTATCCCTTTTACCTACTGGTAGGGCTTTTGACAATTTTGAGATTAAAAATAAAGCTCCTTTGTACATTCATATGCATCATTTGTGTGTAATTTTACATCATATGTTTTTATTTTTTGTAGAGTTCAAGTTTCAAAGCTAGAAAAAAAGTAATGAAATTTATGAATTTGCTTATTCAGATTTAAGCATTTATCATTTTGTGGCTGTCTATTCAATTTTGTTAACAATAAGCTGCTTCTTTCTTGTCTTCCCAAAACTTGTGTAATATTTAATTTGTGGAGACATACCTCAGGGACACTGGCTCTGCAAGGAAACAAGAAAATTAGTTTTAAGCTTGCACCTTGCTTCTGCATCCTATTATCACAACCAGATTTTGATGGCTGGGTGAGCTGAAGCTTCTCACTACTGTCATTTTGGTCTGGGATGTGTGTGATCCTCTATTTATTCATAAACATCCTAACCAGAATCAATGTGAACATTTCATTAACAAAAATGTCACCACACCAGACCGTTGTAAAAGTTTATAAATACTTTTCTGAGATTAAGAAAGAAATACTTTGACTTTTGACTGTCTTTCCTCTTTCTATGAGACAAACATTTTGAAATAAAACAATAAATGTGAAAATATATGTAACATAGGATTGTATATATATATATATATATATACATATACTTCCGAGCCCAGTATGTGTGTGTGTGTGTGTGTGTGTGTGTACACACACAATTTTGGTGTTAGTAATATATCCAGATATTTCTGTGATATTTTATAGTTTACAAACCTGCATTAGTGGCAATTTAAACTGAAATCTAGTATATTTTCAGATACTAATAAGTTCTAGGAAGGCAAGCTTTATAATCACATATTTCTGTTAAGATGTTATGTGGTTCTAAAGATGTCTTTACTTTGAAAAGAACAACCACCATGTCCTGGATGGCAGGATAAGAACTTTGAAAGGATTCAGACACCTCAGGACTATAGTCTCCTTTACTATAAGTGCCATCAAGTTGTGTCACCTCTCCCAGTTTACAGAACACTGTGGGGAATTGGAGGATTGCTTCTGGATATTGTCCAACTTTTGTTCTGCAGACCTTTCCCAGAGTCAAAACCTGGGACAAAGAGAAATCACAAAGAGTGACAGATTGTTCCACAGCCATCTTCCCTTGGAAGCAAGAGCAACAACTGCACTATTTAGTATATATGACTTGTGAATTTTCAGTCTCTGAGTTACAGTTACTCTATTTTAACTATTTACTTTAAACTGATCACTAATTTTTTATACAAATGTGTAAACATATGATTGTCCTTATGTCTTTTTTTAATAAAAAATACAATTTAGTTGTGTCTGCTTGGTTCAGTGGTTAAGCATCTGCCTTCAGCACTGGTCATGATCTCAGGGTCCTAGGATGAAGCCCCACATTGTGCTCCTGGCTCTACAGATAGCCTGCTTCTCATTCTCCCATTCCCCCAGCTTTTGTTCCCTCTCCCGCTGTCTGTCTATCTGTCAAATAAATAAAATCTTAAGAAAAAATTCGTTCTCTTCTAACACATGAATGTTAGAGTCATAAATTAATTTTTCTTTGCCCTGTTAAAACACAGTTGTATTCACATTGTAAGTAAATATAACTAGGGATGCAAGAGTTTTTCCCTATACTCAAGATTCATGACATAAAATGTTTTCTGAATTCAGAGAGTTTCAACAGGAAGTGCCAATCATGTGACTGTCCATAGAGGCACAGAATTCAAAGCCCCCACATGTAGCTCTGAAATACAATTCTCTAAGTTTGTGGAAGATGCCAAGCTTTCCGACAGCAAGTAAGACTGAGATACCAGCCTAGAAAGCAGACATGGCTAAGGAACACCAGAAGGATGATGAGTGCCTTGTATAACACTTCTGATAATGACAGATACCAAGGCATAAAAATCAACCATTTCCAAGGTAATCACCTAGAATTTGCGTATTTTATTGTCACTATTAGTTAATATTTACTGTGATGATTAATTTTATTGGCCAAGTTGACTGCCCACAAGGTGCCCGGATGAAACATTTCTAGGTGTGTCTGTGAGGTATTTCTAGATGAGATTGCCATTTATATCACTGGATTCAATAGGACAGATGATCCTTCTCAAAGTGAGTGGGCATCAGTCCATCCTCTTGAGGGCCTTCACAGAACAGAGTAGAGGAAGGAGAAATTTGCCCCCCCCCTTTTTTTCCTGCCTCACTATTGAGCTGGGACATCTCATCTCATCTTGCCTTAGGGAATGATGGACATGAATTGAACTACCAGGTTTCCTGGGTCTTCAATGTACACTCGGCAGATCACAGGACTGTCATTGGTCTCTTTCTCTAGAGAACCCTGACTAAAGCAGTTACCTAAAATTTACCTAATGAATGGCAGGAGTGAACATAACATTCAATGGTAGAAGGAGAAAGTAGAGGTTCTGCTGCCCAAAGAAGAAAATTTCCTCTCAGGAGAAAAACCTCTCATATGTGCTTTTCTCAATAGGTATGGAAAACATACCTATTCTCTTCTATACCTGATGTCATAAATAGCAACAAAAGCATCTATAATCTAGTTAGAAAAAGAAACAGAGTTGGGAGATCTGGTCCAAATTCTAGCTTTACTGCTTGCTACAATTGTTCTTGGCAGGGCTCAATCTCTTCTTCTTTAGAAATAAGTTAATAATACTTACCTCATCTAATTGATGTGTATTATATGTAGTTAGGTATTCACCTAACGAGGTTTTAAAATTTCCTGTTATTATCCCGTAAATTATAAACATGAAATTCTTATCTTTCTGTTCAAGTCTCTATGTTATTTGTTATTTCTTTCCTTCAAAGATGACTACTTGAAAGTATAGTGCTATGGACTGATGCCTGTGTCCCACCTAAAGTCATGTGCTGAAGGTCTAATTTCCAATGCATGGCATTAGGAGGCAGGAGTCTTTGGGAGTTGATTTAGGTTTGGATGAGGTCATGAAAGTGAAGTCCCCTAGGATGGGATTAGTGCCTTTATAAGAAGAGAACAGAGTTATCGAGTTCCATCTCCACCTCTCTCCCTCTCTTCTCCATTCCCTGGTCTTCTCCCACTCCCATGGAGACACAGAAGAAGATGGCCAACCACAAGCCAAGGGAACCCTCAACCAGGAACTGAACTGGTTTGCACCCAGATCTTAGGCATCCACAGCCTCCAGAAGTGTTAGGGATCAATGACTGATGTTTAAACCACCCAATTCAGGGTATTTTGTTATGGCAGCAAGAGCTGAGTGAGACAGATAGCATCCATTCTTTTGCATGTCAATGTCCCCTTATCAAATTCAAAGAAATAAAACTCTTTTTATTGCTTTACACCTCCTTTCACGTGGTAAAACATAACTAATTGGCTTCTGTACCTGAAAGTGCAGAGAATACTTTCTTCTTCTGACCCATAACAAACTACTTGTGAACTATTTGAGATATGGTTTCTGACCACCATTTTACAGACAAAGAAACAGAGTACACTCACAAGTGTGGAGATCACACCAGAGAGAACAGAGGCTATTTCTGATTAATCTGATTCAGATTTTATTCATTTCAGACTCCTCTGAGACAAAACAAAAAATGGGCCTGATTTTATCAAGTCACTTTGTGAATAACACAAGAACAGAATTCAGGAAAATATTGGTTTATCCACAGGCATAATATTTTCTCAGTATTACAGAGTATAACTAAAGCTTACTCACCAAGATGTTTCCTTCAAATCCCAGCATATGACACACAGGTGGTCAAAGTTGTCTCTCGAGGGTTTTGTGCCATGAGCTGCTATAAACGGATTTGGACCCAGAGAATGCAGAAAGATGAGACAGAATGAAGTGGTCAACAACAGCTGCTACATTTTAATATGTTGCAGCTATTTTAAAATCCCATTGCTCCAACTGACTGTCTGTGTCTTTAAGTCTTTCTTTCCCAACCCAACACCCATCTTATTCAAGGAGTTTTCAATTACTATGGGAAACAAAAGGGTCACAGTGACTGAGTATGACAGAAATCATCCCTAACCGAAATTACTCTAATATGTCTTTCCATTTCATTCTATAAAAACTGTTCTATCCAAGTGTGGATATCCTCAAGGACGCCTTATCCAGAAGGATTAATCCAGGATTATATCCAGAATGCATTATCCAGAAGCATTATCTTTACGTTCCTATTATCTTTTAGATCCATATTTTTACACATTACTAGATAAATCTATTGTGCATTATTCTGAAGAGTGTAAGTGGCAGAAAATCCTTGATTTCTAGAAATAATCAAAATCATCTGACTAGTGAATTTGGATGAACCAGTCAGATGATTATGCTTCAGATGAAAATACTAAATGTGGCTATAAAATAAAGAGAATAGCTTCTTATACAGCCTCTACACACTGGCTCCTCAAACACATCATGTCCTTTCCTACCACAGGATCCTTGAATAATTACTCCTACTGGTTTTGAATAATTGCTCCTACTGCTTGAAATCTTTTTACAGCATCTTGTAACCCATGAAAGAGGAAGGACTCACTTAAAAGAGGTCTTCCCGGAAACCTTAATGCCAGAGTGACCTTGATCTATATCCATGTTTGCTCTTTTAATAATAGTTATCACCATTTATTAATCCTTGTTAATATCGCATTTGTCTCTTTCTCTCAACCTCTGCTGTCCAGACTAGTATCCAATAGACAATTATGGCAACTTAAATTTAAATTCAGATAAATTATAATTAAATATAATTACAGAAAGAATGATGAATTGGATATCAACAAAATTGAGAACATTGTTCTTTGAAAAACACTGTTAAAAGAATAAAATGGATGGGGTGCCTGGGTGGCTCAGTGGGTTAAGCCTCTGCCTTTGGCTCAGGTCATGATCTCAGGATCCTGGGTTCCAGCCCTGCATCAGGCTCTTTGTTCAGAGGGGAGACTGTTTCCCCCTTTCTCTCTGATTCCCTCTCGGCCTACCTGTGATCTGTCTGTCAAATAAATAAATGAAGTCTTAGAAAAAAAGGAACAAAATGGCCAGCCACATAATGGGAGAAATATTCATAGATCACATATATGATAAGGAACTTGAATCAGAATATACAAATAACCCTCAAAACTCAATAATACAAACACTAAAAATCCAACTCATTTTGGGAAAAATCTTTGAATACGAACTTCACTCAACATAACACATGGACGATAAGCACATAAAAAGATGCTCACCATCATGGTCATTAGGAAAAGGCAAATCAAAGCCACAGTGAAATACCATATTATTCCTTCTAAGATGGCTATAATCAAAAAGATAGTAAGTGTGAGTGAAGATGTGGAGAAATGGGACCTTACACTACTGTTGGAATGAATGTAAAACCACTTTGGAAAACAACTGGATAGCTTCTTCAAAAGTTAAATATACAGCTAAAATATGACCCTGTCATTCAACCTCTAGGTGTATACCAAAAAGAAATGAGAGCATAGGTCCAAACGAAGACCTATATACAAATGTTCAAAGCAACTTTATCTGTAGTAGTCAAAATGTGGAAACAATGCAAATATTTACTACTAGCTGAATGGATAAACAAGCTGTGGCTTCTCTGCATAATTGAATACTACTCAGCATTGAAAGGAACCACTGATAGATGCAAAAACATGGATGAATCCTAAAATAATTATATTGATATAAAGATGTTAGAAAAAGTACATAGTATGATTCTATTTATATATAATTCTCAATGTGCAAAATAATCTACAGTGACAGAAAACAGACCAGTGGTTGCCTTGGAACGGGGAGAAAACCAAGCGATTCGCAAGGGACATAAAAGTTGGGACATTATAAGCATGACCATTCTCTTGACTGTGATGGTCTCATCAGTATATATATGTGCCAAAGTTTACAGATTTATTGACCTTAAATATATACACTTTCCTGTATGTCAATTATACCTCAGTGAAGCTGCTCAGAATGTTTTTGTTCCTCACTTGTACCAGCCACACATCAAGTGCTCAACACCACATGTAGCTAGTGGCTATCAGACTGGATATTGTAGATAAAGAGCAGTACCATCAACACAGAAAGTTCTAGTCAACAGCAATGCTCTAAAGCAGGGGATGAGCAAACTATACACCAGGGACACACTTCCTATTCTTCCAAGCCCAGTTTTATTGGAACAAACTTATGCCCAGTCATTTACATAATATCAGTGGCTGCTATAGCACTACCAGGGCAAAGTGGGTAGTTGCAATAGAGACCTTATGGTCTACAAATCTAGATTATCTATTATCTGGAATCTTTAAGAAAAGATTTGCTGATTCTGGTCTAAATCAAACACTCTGAACATCTGTCCTATTCACTGTCCTGTTCAAGCAGTATTTACGGAGTACCTCATAGGTGCACTGTCCTAAGCTCTAGAGAGGCAGCCTACAACCATACAGAAATTAATAACAATACAGAAAATAATATCCCAATTCCCGTGGTTTTCAAAATCTGGCAAAGGGCTCAGGTCACATGAGAAGTAAATAAGAAAAGAGGCAAGGATGAATGCTAAGATGAAAATCAAACAAAGGTATGGAGCATGACTGAGGGCAGCAACTTCCACTTAGGTAGTCAGGAAGGCCTCAGAGATGGCCAGATATCTGAACATGAGAGAGTCAACACTGCAAAGACCTGTGGCGGAAGCCGAGGGAGGAGCAACACCCAAGGCCTCAAAATAGGAATGAATCAGAAGACCTGATACATGCAAGGGAATGCCCATGTGGCTGGAGAATACACAAGGTGGAAAAGGTAGGTAAGAAGGGAGAAATAGAGAAGGCTAAGAAATGGCGTCTGATTTTTATCTAAGTATAATGGAAAGCCACTATAGGACTTTAAGGAAGGGAGAAGTCTGATCAGTGTACATTTTTACAGATCACTCTGGTGCTACCAATTGAAAACCAGGCCAGGCAAGAGGAAGAAAGGTGTTAGACAAGTTACAGAGCTTCTGGAAAGGTATCAGTGAGAGATGGTGGTGGTCTCGCTTGGGCCACAGTGGCAGCAGTACAGAGGAAGTGGAGAAATTAAAGTTGTGTTGTGAAGTAATAGTTGACCGGCCTTTCTAATGGTTGTGATAGAGTAAGCAAATGAAGGAGTTAAAAATGAAACCCATATTTTAGCTTGAACAAGTGGGAGAAAAGTATGAACCACAAATATGGAGAAACTACACACAGTAAGAGCTAATACTTATTGAGTGCTTTTTCTATTACAGTATTCACTCCATTTCACAGTTAATGCTCCTAACCATCTTGAATAATAGGTACTACTGTTATATTCATTTTAGAAATAGGAAACTGAAGGTGAAGATGAAGGTCAGAAAAATAGGACCAACTCAGTGAAGACTTGAAACTGGGTGATCACACTCCAAATTTCACAACATTGTATGCAATTGCCTCCTTAACAGTAATTTTGGGGAATACAAACTACTTTAGAGGCAATGGCGGTACCACTGGATTAACAGTCTCTCAGGATGACGAGCTTGAAAGGTGCTGTTTTGCTTTTTCTATTAATCATCACCTTGTTATCTTAGAATAAAAGAAGTAATTGGGCACGTACTGCATGGAGCCCTGGGTGTGATGCCAAAACAATGAACACTGTTATGCTGTAAATAAACAAAAAAAAATTAATAAAATTTAAAAAAAGAAGTAATTGTCATCCATGCACTTTTCAAAGCACATTCTGCAACAGTATCCCTTTGATTCCCATTTACAAAGGAAGAAACTGAAACAAGTCAAGTGATTCCTCAAGACCATCAAGATAGTATCAGACTAAAAGCCAGATGAACTGTCTCCATATAGTGATCTGGCCAATAAAATTATCTTTAAAAATTAAGCCCATTCAGAAGAAAAACATGTTTTACATCACTAGCCAAAATAGAGACACATATTTGAAACAGAGAAAAGAAGTAATACAAAACTGTTCTCACCATTACTAATTTGTTAGGATTTATTTTTCCATTTAATTTTTATAATTTTGATTGAAACTGGCAATTCAAACAACATTGATCTACACCTTGGTAGTTAACACTACAACATATAGTATAATCACATAGTAGACTTTTTAGGAAATAAGTCTCATGACTCACGAAAACTACCAAAGGCCAAAAGGTCAAGACGGAACATAAAGATGAGTCTGTTGAGTATTTGGGTTACCTGAAGACTAGTGTCCATAAGAGTATAAATGGCAATGATGCATGAATTACAGTTTGTAAAAATATATATATATATATTATCATTAATTTCTATTCTTAATATGGAGGAGTGGAATCAAGGCATGGCTGCTAATATTTAAAATGACCAAGGAGCACTTTTATGGAAAGAAAATATTAAAAGCAAAAGAAAAAAATTATTCATTCTCGTCTTGGCCCCAAAGGTATTAAAAAGCGACAGAACACCCAGATTAGCAAAATTTCCTTTGAAAAGAAAGAAAAATAGAAATAGAAATAGAAGCAGAAATAGAAAGAGCAACAGAGTGGTGATAATGTGACAGCCCATTAGGATATATAATGAAAGACAGCATCTTAAGAACAACGGCTTAAGATGTGAGGCAATCTTTCATTTATTGGAGAAGTACTACTTGATAAATGATCAAGCTACACAAATGTCCTGCCAGTATGCTTAATTCCCCTTAGTAAAGGAAGAAAATTGCCCAGGAGTATCAATCTTTCATTTTTCCCAATTCCTTAAGTTTACAAGAATTAAAAAAAATGCTTTAAAGTCCATGTCAATTACTCTGAACATTCATTTATCTTCCTGAATGTGGCCCTAGCTTGGTGAATTCTCTCTCTCTCTCTCTCTCTCTCTCTCTCACACACACACACACACACACACACACACACAAACACACACCCCTATCCGTGCATTCTCATCTCAGAAGGGGAAAAGCCACAAGGTCACACCACAGCCTCAATACATCAGAGACTGGCCAGCACTTAGGCCCATATATCACCAAGTTCACAGGCATCCCTAGGTGCCCCGGGACATGGTCAAGATCCTGGGGAACACCCTTTCCTTTCCATATTCAGAGCAGCATCTCACCTCTCCTCAAATGTCTTCTTGCCAACCCAGGATCCTGGTGTGCAGACTCAGGAAAGGCTGTGACGTCTGGACCATCAAAAGGCCCACACAGCCCCTCCAGGTTCTCATTATAGAAACCCAGTACCTCCAGACATTTCTTAGGCAAGAGTTCCATGATCCTTCTAATTTCAGTTTGCTTCCAGAGAAACTGGAGGGGCACCACCAGGACACAGGGAATAAAGGGGGGGGGGGGGCAAATAGGAGAAGGTCTTGGGGGAAGGAGTGGAGGAGAAGTGAAAGGGCCAGAAAGTCCCAATTGCTGTCTGCACATAGCAGGGCGGCAGATGCCCTGACTCTTGGCTGGCCAAGTGCACTTGCTCAGGGGACCCTTTCCCAGACACCTGGCCAGTAAGCACCAGCATGCCAAAGGGCTGCTCTGTGCACCTGTAGGGAATGCTCCAAGTTGTCTCTTGAGCTTCAGCTGCCCCATGCCCCCGGCCCCAGGCCCGGCCCTCTCTGACCCAGCACTCCCACCATGGTACCAGGGGACCCCACAGGGCTAAGGTCCTTGTGTCTGGTCCTCCATGGCCCTCATGATCCTCCACGGCAGTCCACGCCCTGCTGCAGCTGGGTTCCAGCCAAACCAAACCTCCGTGCCCCTGTGGATGGACCATAAGCATCCCAAGGTCATCTGTGAGTCTGATCACCACCTTTGAGCCCCCAGAATCATGGCGGGAGCATGGTGTGGATGGAGTAACTTCCCCCCAGCCCGACCCACTAGAAAAAAGATGCCCAGTGGCAGCGCCTCAGTGTCCAGTTGTGAGGCCCCGGGCCACAGCCCACCTGCCCTCCTACCTTCCTTTGTGCCTGCTACCACTCCCTGGATGATGCCAGGGTCCCTGACTACTTGGAGGGGACCTTATTCTCAGATAGCGAATGCCAGGGGAACTTGGAGGCACCCAAGGGTGCGAGCCCTAGGGGAGGCGTGGTGCAAAGAGAGGCGAGGCCCCAGTGCCTGCAACATGCACCTGGACTGAAGGAGGATCCCTGCCACAAGAACCACAGCAACTGGAGATTGGGAGGGAGCTTGCAGGGCTTCTCAGAGAGACTCAAAGACCCTAGATGGGAAACCTGGGGATAACATAATAGCTTCTGGCCTTGGCGCTGTGAGGGCAGGGAAGGCAGGAAGGTCACAGAACTCACACAGCAGGCCACACAAGACTCCAGCATTAAATCCTTGACATGGGTGCCTGGGTGCCTCAGTGGATTAAAGCCTCTGCCTTTGCTCAGGTCATGATGCCAGGGACCTGGGATTGAGACCCATGTAGGGCTCTCTGCTCTGCTGGGAGACTCCTCCCTCCTCTCTCCGCCTGCCTATCTTCCTACTTGTGATCTATATCTGTCAAATACATAAATAAATAAATAAATAAATAAATAAATAAATAAATAAATATCTTAAAAAAAAATCCTTGACACAGCCAGCTCTTGCAGGGTAGTGGCAGTATGGAGGGCATACGTGGGGAGATGGGGGCTGTGGTCTGGGCAGGGCACTGTTCAACATCCTCATGTTCTTGGTTCCTGGGCTTCTCACTGAGACATGCCTGTCAGAGAAGAGGAGTGCCCCAACTGCATCCCTAGAGTCTTCTCCTGGAGGAACATTGTTTCCATGGAGAAGACTTTCCCACAAATCCCAACCCAGGAGGAGGCTACACAGTCATGTCCTGAGGGTGCTGGTGGATCTGGCGAGGACACTGGAACACTGGAGGCTGTCGCCCTCAGACAGGGAGACAGGCTCCTTGTGTTGCTGGCCCCCTCCCTTTGGGGACATTCACCACAGTGCTGGGCACCATGGACTGCAGGCCATTGAGGCCAAAATCACCAGAGTGCTCCATGTCCTGCCCAGCCTTGGACCTGCCCCCTCCAAACAGGGCACTCTATGACCGGACCAACCCCCAGCAGCCCTCCTTGGGCGGAGGCGCTCAGAGGAGCATCCTTGGACTGTGTCAAGGTGGGGAAGGTGTCTTTCTCTGCTTGCAGAGATCTGCTAGGGGACAGGCAACCCACTGACCATGCCAGCGTATGACTCTGAGCAGGCAGACCCAGCCCCCAGGAGCACAGCTAAGGGGGGAGGAGAAAATCCCCATGAAACCCTTGTGAAGTTCAAAGTCCAGAAGCATAGGCACACTAAAACACAGACCTCATAGTAGCACTATAGAATATTTTCCCTCTCCAACACCTCACCAGCACATTATTAAAGGCCTATTTACTGCAGTTCCTTTTACCCAGTATGGCATGTCTAGGTATCAAGATGGAGTTATAAGGCATTACAAAAAGGAAACAAAACAACCCCCCTCACACACACACACAATTTGAAGAGAAAGCATATGCATCACTTCCAGACATGGCAGGGACATTACATTATCAGACTGGGAATTTAAAACAGCTTTGAGTTATATAGGAAGGGCTCTATAGGATAAAGTAGACAATGCAAGAGTAAATGGACAATGTAAGTGGAAAGATGTAAATCCTAAGAAAGAACAAAAAGAAATGTTAGAGGTAAAACAGACACACACACACACATACACACACACACACACACTCACACACACAGAAAGAATGTTTTGATGGGCTCATTAGTAGATTAGATATGGCTGAAGAAAAACTCTCTGAGCTAGAGGATATATTAACTGAATACCTGAAAACCAAAAAGGAAAGAGAACAGAGGCTGAAACAGAATGTAGTTTTAAGGACTATGGGGAATTTTAAAAGTATTACATACATATCCCCCTCTCACTCTCCCTGCTGCTTTGCCTACTTGTGATCTCTCTCTCTCTGTCAAATAAAGAAATAAAATCTTTTAAAAAAGGGGGAGGAGGTGCCTGTGTTGCTCAGTGGGGTAAGCCTCTGCCTTCAGCTCAGATCATGATCTCAGGGTCCTGGGATCGAGCCCTGCATCGGGCTCTCTGCTCAGTGGAGAACCTGCTTCCCCCTCTCACACTGCCTGCTGCTCTGCTTACTTGTGATCCCTTGCTCTGTGTCAAATAAATGAATAAAATCTTTAAAAAAAGAATAAAATGTGTAACATATGCAAAATGAGGATACCCATTGGAATACCCAGTGGGAGGGAGAACAAAAAGAGAAAGGAAGAGAAGAAATGTTTGAAACAATGACTGAGATTTGCCCCCAAATAATGTCATACACGAAACCACAGATCCAAGAAGCCTAACAACACCAAGGAAGATAAATACCAACAGACTACACCTACGTGTATCCTTCTCAAATCACAGAAAATAAAAGGAGAAAAAAAGAAAGAAAGAAAGAAAGAAAATGAAGCCAGAGGAAAAAGACACCTTACCTAAAGAGAAGCCAAGATAATTACATGTGACTTCTTAGAAACCAAGAAGATAGTGGAGTGAAATATTTAAGGTACTGAGAGGGAAAAAAATGCCATCTTAGAATCCTGCACCCTGCAAATATTTTATTAAAAAGTGAAGGAGAGGGGCACCTGAGTGGCTCAGTGTGTTAAAGCCTCTGCCTTCAGCTCAGGTCATGATCCCATGTTCCTGGGATCGAGCCCACATCAGGCTCTCTGCTCAGTGGGGATCCTGCTTCCCCCTCTCACTCTCTCTCTGCCTACTTCTCTGCCTGCTTGTGATCTCTGTCTGTCACATGAATAAATTTGGAAAAAAAAAGTGAAGGAGAAATAAAAACTTAGACAAACAAAAACCAAGGAAATTTCTTGCCAGAAGACTTGCCTTACAAGAAATGTTAAAAGAAATTCTTTAGACAGAAGAAATATAATGCAGATAAGAAAATCAGAGCTACATAGAGAAAGGAAAAAAATCAAACAGAAGTGAAGATAAAATAAAACGTTTTTACTTATTTTTAACTAATCTGACATAACGGTTTGTTAAAAAAATAATAGTAGTGATGTATTCAGCTATATATGCTTATGCATATGCTACACACACACACACACACACATATGTGCATACCCACACACATACACAGTTAACATCATACTTAATGGTGAGAAACTAAATCCTCCCATGAAGATCACGTAAAAGACAAGGATAACAGGATGTTCCATCTCACCACATGTTTTCAACATTATACTGGAAGTTTTGCTAATGCGTTCAGGCAGAAAAGAAAAAAGGTCTACAAATTGGAAGGAAGACATAATTTTTCTTTCTTTCTCTCTCTCTTTCTTTTCAAGTGGCACAATCGTCTATGCAGAACATTGGAAAAAAACCAGTCAGCTAACTCCTGGACCCAGTAAGTTATTAAAGCAAGGGTGTAAAATACACAGTTAATATCCAAAGTCAATTGATTTCTTATGTCCCAACAATGAACATGTGAAATTTGAAACTAGAAACACAGTAACATTTCCATTACCATCCAAAGAAAAATGAAATACTTAGGTATATCAAAATATATACAAGATCCATATGAGGAAAACTGTAAAATTTTGATAAGTGATATTAAAGTGGAGCTAACCAAATGAAGTGATATTCCTTATTAGTTTATAGGAAGACTTAATATTGTCAAGGTGTCAATTATCCCCAAATTGATCTATGGATTCAGTACAATCCCAATCAAAATCCCAGCAAGTTATTTTATGAATATTGATAAACTTATTCTAAAGTTGCACAGAGAGGCAAAAGAACCAGAAGACCCAACACAATACCGAAGGTGAAGAATAAATTTGGAGGACTGATGTTACCTGATTTCAAGACTTACTGTAAAGATTCAGTAATCAAGAGAGGGTAATATTGATAAATAAAAAATAGATTGATGGAACAGAATACAGATCCCAGAAAAAGACCCTCATGAATACAGAAAACTGATCTTTGATCAAATTGCAAAGGCAAGGGGGGCGGTCAAGATGGCGGGGAAGTAGGAGGAGGCACCATTTCAACCTGTACCCTAAAGTGAGCTGATTACCTACCAAAGAACTCCGACCACCCATGAAATCAGCCTGAGATCAGAATTATACACGTCTGGATCTCTAC
Source organism: Meles meles (assembly GCF_922984935.1). Taxonomy (NCBI): domain Eukaryota; kingdom Metazoa; phylum Chordata; class Mammalia; order Carnivora; family Mustelidae; genus Meles; species Meles meles. The sequence goes on along the minus strand of NW_025721214.1, from coordinate 68,601 downwards.
AGGAGCAGAAGACGCCAGTGGCAGGTAAAGCAGACTGGGAGCATCGGACTGATATGGGAAGATAAACAAAAGGGGGAGGGAGCCACCAGAGGTCACCGATTGGAAAGTAATACCCCAACACGAGAGTGCTATGCGTCTGGGAACCAGCATTAACTTGGAGTCTGGTTGAAAGCACTCAAAAAACAAAAAGCAAAGGATCCCGGGGGGGGTAATAGTGGGAACCTGGGCGGTTAGGGTCAGGGACCTAAGTCCCCCCGACCTAGGACAGCCTCCCCTGGTGCTGAGCCAGTGAAAGTGCAGCGGAGAAATCAGGTCTCTGTCCCTGAGGCGCCAGTGCGCCTGAATGCCAGCACGCCCGAGAACGAGTGCGGTCTGGCTCCCGTGAGGGGCTGGGAGCCTGGCCAGACGGCAATCCTGAAACGCTCGTGTCCCACACCCTCCCTTGGGATACATGCTCATAGGCACTAGCCTGGAGCTCTTGCATCCGGAAAAACCAGACATTCCCAGCCCGGGACAGCGGGAAAATCTCAGTGTGCGATCTCTGCTTGGAACCTCTCTGGCGGTCTGGAGCTGCCTAGACAGCCACCGCTGCCCTGGTTTTGGGTACAACGAGGAGCTCCTGCATCCCCAGGGACAGTGACTCATAACCGACTCAGCCAGCAGCTTTTCCAAAACATTCTGGGGCTTCTCTCTGAGAGGGAGGTCGGGGTGCAGTTTGCTCTCCTCTAAACCTCCAAAAACCATCAAAAGCTGTCAAGGCAAGAAAAAGCAGATGAAAGAACATAAAAACCCCCAGAGAACAAAAGCCTGAAAAAAAACAGTTTCCTCAGAGCTCACCCCCTTGAGGGGAGCGGGAGGACATAACTCAGGGAACATCACTGTCTGAAAACCCACGTGGCAGGCCCCTCCCCCAGAAAACCAATCAGGAAGGAAGAAAAAAAAAAAAAAGACTACAAGAGAACAACCACCACTACTTCATAAATACAACTTTTATTTTTAACTCTTTACCAATATTCTGGTTCTTTTTTTTTATACATACAGATAATTTTTTAACCTATTTACCACCACACTGAGATGACCAGTACATCAAATTATTTAATAACCTTCTAACCTGAACTTTTTGATACATACACCCGTGTTTTACTTTTGCTTTTCTATTTGTTTAATTCTTTTTTAATTTTAACTTAGTTTAGTCCAGTTTATTCTTTTTTAATTTTTATTTTCTACTATTCATATAGAGTTAAACTTCAAGGTAATCCCCTTTTCCCAATCAATGCTACCCCTATAGGAAAACCAGTTTCTAATCCCCCTGTAACTTAGGAAAGTTGAGTCCCTTAACAAAAACATCAAGATACCTTCAGGAAGAATCAAAATAAACTTCCTCACCCACACTGAGAATTTATAACCACTCTCCCAATTTTTCCTTCCTCCAGTGTTTCTGTGAATTTGTGTTTGTCCTGATAATATATAAATCTTATACTTGGGGTTCTTTCTGATGAGGTTCTTCCCTTTTTTTTGCATATATATATATTTCTCTTGTCATGTTCTTTTATCATTCTTTTTGTTTGTCTGTATACTTCATAAATCTTACCTTATGGCCCATTTGGGCTGAGCCTTCTCTTTTATCTTCCTTTTTTTCCTATCTCTCTCTCTCTCTCTCTTTTTTCCTTTTTTTCTTTCCCTTTTTTTTTTCTTTCTTCTTCTTTATTTCTTTTTCTTTTCTTTTTACTCTCATTTGGGTGGGGAATCCTGATTGCACAGAAGCGTTCCAGGGTGCACATTGACTGCACCACAATCGATAAGTCCAGCTGCATCTGTTCAGTCATCTCTTTCCAAAATGACTAGGAGGAGGAATACCCAACAGAAGAAAAATACAGAGGATGGCCCTTCTGCAACAGAGCTAATGGCTATTGACATAGACAATATGTCAGAAAAGGAATTCAGACTAACAATTATCCAGGCAATAGCTAGGTTGGAGAAAGCTATGGATGACCAAACAGACTTGATTAGGGCAGAACTGAAAGCCACCAGGGATGATGTTCATAATGTTAGGGCAGAACTGAAAGCCACCAGGGATGATGTTCAAAATGCTCTCAATGAGTTCCAATCTAATCTAAATTCTCTAAAAGCTAGGGTAACTGAGACAGAAGATAGAATTAGTGATCTGGAGGACAAACAGATAGAGAGAAAGGATCAGGAGGAAGTCTGGAACAAACAGCTCAGAAGCCACGAAAACAGAATCAGGGAAATAAACAATGCCATGAAACGTTCCAACGTCAGAATTATTGGAATCCCTGAAGGGGAGGAAAAAGAAAGAAGTCTAGAAGATATAGTGGAAGAAGTTGTCTATGAAAATTTTCCCAATCTCACGAATGGAAACAACATTCATGTACTAGAGGCAGAGAGATTTCCTCCCAAGATTTTAAATTCTCGAAAGTCCTCACGACACCTTATAGTTAGAATGAGGAATTATGTTTCAAGAGAGACCCTCTTAAAAGCAGCTAGGACAAAAAAGCTCCTTATGTACAGAGGAAAGCCCATTAGAATAACGTCAGACCTTTCCACAGAGAACTGGCAAGCCAGAAAGGGCTGGCAAAATATATTCTGAGTACTAAATGAGAAGAACATGCAGCCAAGAATACTCTATCAAAGATCAAAGATCAAAGATGAACTTAAACAATTCATGGAAACCAATGAGAATGAAGACACTTCGGTCCAAAACAAGTGGGATACAGCAAAGGCAATTCTAAGGGGGAAATACATAGCCATCCAAGCCTACTCAAAAACATTGAAAAATCCAGAATACACCAGCTGTCTCTACACCTTGAAGAACTGGAGAATCAACAACAAATCAAACAAACTCCACATGCAAGAAGGGAAATAATCAAGATTAGAGCAGAGATCAATGAGGTAGAAACCAGAGATACAGTAGAATGTATCAATGAAACTAAAAGCTGGTTTTTTGAAAGAATCAATAAGATCAATAAACCATTTCCCACACTAATCCAAATGAAAAAAGAGAAAGCCCAAATTAATAAAATTATGAATGAAAAGGGAGAGATCACAACGAACACCAAGGAAATAGAAACAATCATCAGAAATTATTACCAACAGTTATATGCCAATAAGCTAAGCAACCTAGATGAAATGGATGCGTTCCTGGAAAACTACAAACTCCCAAAATTGAACCAGGAAGAAATGGACAACCTGAATTGACCGATAGCTAGTAACGAGATTGAAGCAGTGATCAAAAACCTCCCAAAAAACAAGAGCCCAGGACCTGATGGATTTCCTGGGGAATTCTACCAAACTTTCAAAGAAGAAATAACACCAATTATCCTGAAGCTGTTCCAAAAAATTGATGCAGAAGGAAAACTTCCAGACTCTTTTTAGGAAGCCAGCATTACCCTGATCCCCAAACCAGGCAAAGACCCTACCAAAAAGGAGAATTTTAGACCATCTGTACCCCAATGTTTATTGCAGCAATGGCTACGGTCACCAAACTGTGGAAAGAACCAAGATGCCCTTCAACAAATGAATGGATAAGGAAGATGTGGTACATATACACAATGGAGTATTATGCCTCCATCAGAAAGGATGAATACCCAACTTTTGTAGCAACATGGATGGGACTGGAAGAGATTATGCTGAGTGAAATAAGTCAAGCAGAGAGAGTCAAGGATCATATGGTCTCACTTATTTGTGGAGCATAACAAATAACATGGAGGACATGGGGAGATGGAGAGGAGAGGGAGTTGAGGGAACCTGGAAGGGGAGATGAACCATGAGAGACTATGGACTCTGAAAAACAACGAGAGGGTTTTGAAGGGGCGGGGGGGTGGCAGGTTGAGGAGCCAGGTGGTGGGTAATGGGGAGGGCACGTACTGCATGGAGCACTGAGTGTGATGCCAAAACAATGAACACTGTTATGCTGTAAATAAACAAATTTTAAAAAAATAAATAAATAAATGTAAAATTCTCTCTCTTTGCAGAAGTCCTGATACTCTTTGTGGAAAACCCCAAAGACTTCACCCCAATATTGCTAGAACGCTACAGGAATCCAGCAACGTGACAGGACATAAAATCAATGCACAGAAATCAGTTGCATTTCTATACACTCACAATGATACAGATGAGAAATTCAGGAGTTGATCCCATTTTCAATTGCTCAAAAATCCATAAGATACCTAGGAATACACCTAACCAAAGAGGTAAAGGATCTGTACTCAGAAAACTATAGAACACTCCTGAAGTAAACTGAGGCAGACACAAAGAAATGGGGAGGGGAGTTCCTCATTCATGGATTACAAGAACAAACATTGTTGAAATGTCTCTGCTACCTTTAGGAATCGAAATATTCAATAGAATCCCTATCAAAATATCATCAACTTTATTCACAGAGCTGAAATAAATAATCTAAAATTTCTATGGAACCATAAAAGACCCTGAATCTCCAGACAAATGGTGAAAAAGAAAACCAAACCTTGGGGCATCACAATGTCTGACTTCAAACTTTACTACAAAGCTGTGATCATCAAGACAGCATGGTACTGGCACAAAAACAGACATATAGATCAATGGAACAAAATAGAGTCCCCAGAAATGGACCCTCAACTCTATGGTCAACTAATGTTTGAGAAATCAGTAAGGAATATCCAATTGAAAAAATAAAATATCTTCAAGAAATGTTGGTGGAAGAATTGGACAGCCACATGCAGAAAAATGAAACTGGGAAATTTTCTTACACCACACACAAAAATAAACTCAAAATGGGTGAAAGACCTCAGTGTGAGACAGTAATCCATCAAAATCCTAAAGGAGAACACAGGCAACAACCTCTGTGACCTTGGCTGTGTAATTTCTTGCTAAATACCTATCCAAAGGCAAGGAAACAAAGGCAAAAATGAACTATTGGGACTTCATCAAGATGAAAACCTTTTGCACAGCAAAAGAAACCAAAGACAACTAAAGGAATGACTGAAGATATATGCAAATATCTCATCAGATAAAGGGCTAGGATCCAAAATCTACAGGGGCCTTATCAAACTCCACACTCAAAGAACAAATAATCCAATTAAGAAATGGGCAGAAGACACAAACAGACATTTCTACAAATAACATAGAAATAACAGGCACATGAAAAAATGCTCAAAATCACTGTGCATCAGATAAATACAAATCAAAACCACAATGAGATACCACCTCACACAGGTCATAATAGGAAAATAATAACCAGTTCAGGAAACAACAGATATTGGAGAGTATGTGGAGAAGGGGGAACCCTCTTACACTGCTGGTGTGAATGCAAATTGGTTTGGCCACTCCAGAAAATAGTATGGAGGTCCCTCAAAAGGTTGAAAATAGAACTACACTATAACCTAGCAATTTCACTACTATTTACCCCAAAGATACAAATGCAGTGAACTGAAGGGGCACCTGCACCCCAATGTTTATAGCAACAATATATACAACAGCCAACTATGGAAAGAGACCAGATGCCCATCAACAGATGAATGAATAAAGAAGATGTGGTGTATATATGACGGAATGGGATATATATAATGGAATACTACTCAGCCATAAAAAAATGAAATCTTGCCATTTAGAACAACATGGATGAAACTAGAGGATATTATTCTAAGCAAAATAAGCCAGTCAGAGAAAAGTAATCATTATATGATCTCACTCATATGTGGAATTTAAGAAGCAAAATGAAGGATCATATGGGAAGGGAGGGAAAAATAAAACAAAATGAAATCAGAGAGGGAGATAAACCATAAGAGACTCCTAATCACAGGAAAAAAAACTGAGGGTTGATGGAGGGGAACAGTTGGTGGTGGGGTAACTGGATGATGGACATTAAGGAGGGCATGAGATATAGTGACATTGGGCATTATGTAAGACTGATGAATCACTGAATCTACCTCAGAAACTAATTACACATTTTATGTTAATTGAATTTAAATAGTTGAATTTAATTTTTGATTTTTTGAATCAATTGAATTTAATTAAATTTAAATAAATCGAATTTAATTTAAATAAAATTGAATTTAATTGAATTTAAATAATTGAATTTAAATTTGAATTTAAATTTTGAATTGAATTTAAATAAAATTGAATTGAATTTAAATTTAATTGAATTTAATTAAAATTTTAATTGAATTTGAATTTACTATAAATTGAATTTAATTGGATTTAATTAAAATTGAATTTAATTGAAATTAATTAAATTTAAATAAAAACAAACAAATGTTTGGTAGAATTTGCCTGGGTAGAAAACTTGAATAGATATTTTCCAAAGAAAATATACATATGGCCAACAGATATATGAAAAGATGTTTATCATCCCGTATCATCAGGGAAAGGTAAATCAAAACCAAAGTGACTTATCATCTTACACCTTCAGAATGTCTAGCATAAAAAAGTCAAGCAATAACAACTTGTGGGCAAGGTTGTGAATGAAAAGAAATCCTCACACAGTTTTGACAAGCATGTAACTTGTTGGTGCACCCACTGTGGAAGACAATATAAAGGTACCTCAAAAAGTGAAATTAGAAATACCATACAACCCACTAGTCTCACTATGGAACATTACCAGAAAATGAAAACACTGAATTGAAAATATGTGTGCACCCTTATTTTTATTGCAGTATATTTACTTAAAATAACCGAGATATGGAAGCAATCTAAGTGTCCATCAGTAGATACAAGGATAAAGATTTGGTTACTCAGCCATCAAAAGAACACCTTGAAAATTTGATTTACATCCTTACTGTATTTTAAAGTAAGGTTAGATTAAATTTTATTTCACTTACATAGAGAGAAATATAAAGAAATTGCCTCAAGGATTTTATGGCTTCTACCCAATTAACCTTTGCATCTATGCCAGCTTGATCCTCCAGAAAAAGGGATATGGGAATCTGAAAGAAGTATCTTCCATCAGTTTTTGGAGTATTTTATGCAGACAAAAATTTTAACAAGCTCTGGTGAAAATCAATGACTTTTGTCCTGTAGTTGGAAGAGTCCCTCAGCCAGTAGGGGGCTTTCTACTTCATTTCTCTACTCTTTGTACTTGGATCTTTGAACCACCTTAAGCATTAATTCATGACTCTCGGTTATTACTGTTCAGTAGAACCACTTGGGTTGCTTGCTAAAATACAGATTCCAGACCCTATACCCAGAAAATTCAATGGTTAGTCTTAGGGTGAGTTACTGAAATCTGCATTTCCAAGATGAGCACAAATTATTCTGATGTTGGTGAAATGGAACACACTATGAGAAGGCTAGTCCTGGCCAAGTTATGGGGCGCTTAGTCAGGAAAACATCTGGACACTATGTTACATTCTTTTCTTAGCAACACAGAGACATGCATTGTCTTCCATACCTGTCTTAGTCATAACTAACCAAACTTACTGACACCTTTGGATAACTTTGGATAACCATAAAGCTTTCAACATGTGACCCCAGACAGTAGTGGAATGATTGCCATCATTTTGTGTCATGTCAAATTGATTAACTGAGTCTATAAATCTGATAAAATACTTTATACACCCTGATGTAGACACTTTAATAGATGTCAGGTGATTAAAATGCTCTGCATTTTCTTTTTAAAATTAAACATTTATTATTTTTGATAGTGTTTGATTCTCAGAGTTAAATTTAGCCATCAAAATGAATACCAGTTTGATTCCTTTGCATGAAAACTTAAGAAATGATCAACTCCAAAACAATTTATTTCTTCAGGGAGCCATCTTAGTACACTAAGTCATACCAGTTACTTTATATAATCCATTAGTTTTTTTTTTTCACAATTGCAAACTTTCCAATCAGTAGCAACACTGGCTCATGCTATGAATTTTACTACTCCTTATAAATCTACCACAGTGTGTGTGTATGTGTGTGTGACTTGAAGACCACAGAAGTAGCCAATGATGTATTGAGGAGAGAAATTGTTAGCCCTTTTCCCCATACCAATTGAAAACAATTAAAAGAAACAAGTTAGCAAGTTTAGGAATAAATCTGCCAATCATATCAACATTCATTAACCAAATATGTATGAACAGACAGGCTCACAAAAAATTTTATGGAACCTGATCTTGAGCTCAATTAAGTCATTGTCCTCCTAGAAGCTCTCACTACATCTTAAACAAAAGACTTACTTTAGGGAAAAAAAAAATCAGACATGAGAGGCATGCTCTGTCATCCAGAAAGCCAGCATTGGGCAAACAGAATCCAAAGCTTAAGGCTGTATATGGCCTGGCTGGGCAGTTTTGTTTAGAATTTCATATCTAAAGGCAAAGGATGCATACCATCCTGCCTCCTGACTGAGTGGAGAATGCAAACTTCAAATTATTTTTAAGCTAATACATGTATTTTGATTATACTGAAATTTACTTGTAGGATTCAATTTCTACTATTCACCATATTAAACGACAAGACAACATTTTCATCAATAAAATAAAATCTGATTTTGTTATTTTGTCATTCTTTAAATAGTGACTATCCATTGTTCCTTAGCTAAAACATTTAAGAACAACTGGTCTAGAACCTAAGATCTCCTCTTGTGAAATATTCTACAATATTAAAATAATTCAGTGCCAAACCTAATTAATTAAATACTTTCACATTTCAGCTGGTAACCTTGTTTTTTTTTTTTTTTCAATTTTGTTCTAAGTTTACCACTATTTTGGTATTCTGATACCACATTTCTTTTTAAAGAATATTTTAACTTGGGCGCCTGGGTGGCTCAGTGGGTTAAAGCCTCTGCCTTCATCTCAGGTCATGATCCCAGGGTCCTGGGATTGAGCCCCGCATCGGGCTCTGTGCTCTGCAGGGATCCTGCTTCCTCCTCTCTCTCTGCCTGCCTCTCTGCCTAGTTGTGATTTCTCTCTGTCAAGTAAATAAAATATTAAAAAAAAGAATAAGCAACATTAAAAACAGAATATTTTAACTTAAATTCAAATAGTCAACATATAGTGCATCCTTAGTTTCAGATGTAGTGTTCAATAATTTAGCAGTTGTATTTAACAACTAAGGATGATCACATCATGCACCCTCCTTAATGTCCATCCCCCATCATCATCCCCTCTAGCAACCCTCAGTTTGTTGACTATAGTTAAGGGTCTCTCACGGTTTTTCTCCCTCTTTGATGACTTCTTATTTAATTTTCTCTGCCTTACCCTATGATCCTATCCAGTGTTTTTATATTCCACATATGAAACCATATAATAATAATAATAATAATTGAAATGTGATGTCAGACAGGTGTATGAGATACCGTCTTACACTATTCTGACATCACATGTCAATGTTGTGTTTTTTAACTGTCATATGAGTTGGTTGATATTGTAAATGAAATCTAACATGCTGTACCTTAATTCTGATCCTTGAAGTGCAGATTTTTTGGCAGAAACTCTCTCTTCTTTTTTAGATTCCAAACTGGATGGAGTGACCAGATGAAGAACAAAAATTCCAATGTTATTGCTCAGTGAGCCACATGGATGGGACATGAATATCATTGGAATTCTGGATTGCTAGATCAGATATGATACTTCCAGGAACAAGCAAAGACATATTGTATCATGACTCTCCTCCAAGAGGCAGTAAAGTAGTATGGATTCAGATATGTGCCCAGGTAAAGTTTTTTGTTTGTGATTTATTTTGTTGGTCTATTAAAGTATAGTCAAACTCACTCACTGAGTGATAGTGTAAACACTCATTTTAATTGTACAGTATAGTTGGCATGACAAGAAGGACATGCATAGTTCAAGGAGTGATTGATAGAGATGTACTTGGGAGAAATAAGCAATTATCCAATGAGGTTTAGTCGATATAGATATATATAGATAGATGATAGATAGAGATATATCTCTCTATGTATAGTATTTATATAATACATATAATATATATAATATAATATTATATATGTGTGTGTATATATATATATATTTGAATTGTGTGTGTGTGTGTGTGTGTGTGTGTGTGTGTGTGTGTATTTAAAAGTATATATAACCTGACAGTTTACAAACATTATCTAGTTGGAGCATCAATGACAACTCCTAAAATAGAAGTAACAGATAGTTTTTGCTTTACACTATAGATGCAGAAGTGTATATTCAAGAAATTAAGTGAGCTTAGGGTCAAAAACAGATAGTTGGAACCTATTGAATATTGGTCAAGTGTATCTTACTCTCAAACTACAATCTCTTGCACAGGCAAGATGATGTAACTAGTTATTTTTACCTTTTGCTGAAATTAAATACCTGTATAATTAATACCAAAAATAACTTCCAATCCACAAAAAGAGATTAAAGATCTTTGCTTATTTAGGCAAATAAAGAGAATACCAAGAAGAAAACCTTATTGAGAATTGGGAATAAAATTTCTAAACATGGGTTTGGCATTAAATAATCATTTGTGTAGAATGTTGGTGAATGTAAGTGAAATTCCAGGTCAAGGGTACTGTGTGAAAAGGAGGCAAGGATGGCTCTTGTCCAAAGGTATCACAGCAGAATATATCTGTGAGTAATTAACTAAATCTAGAGAACAGAAGGTATGGTCATCCTTCATCTCACAAAGACAGTAACTATAGATCATATTCTCATTTAAAAAAATAAGATCGGGCACCTCGGTGGCTCAGTGGATTAAAGCCTGTGCCTTCAGCTCAGGTCATGATCCCAGGGTCCTGGGATCGAGTCCCACATCGGGCTCTCTGCTCAGCAGGGAGCCTGCTTTCCTTCCTCTCTCTCTGCCCACCTCTCTGCCTTCTTGTGATCTCTCTGTCAATTAAATAAAATATTAAAAAAATAAGAATCAAAAACTCTTCCAGAGCAATGGAAATGTTGATGAAAGAAATGGAGAAGATATGCTGGAAAGCAATTACTAAGGAGAGCAAAGAAGGATATGGGATAGAATGACAGAAATCAGAAGAAATCAGGATCAATCTCATTGAATGTGTTTGGTTTGTGGGAATGTTTCATATAAGTGAATGGATTATTTTCTTTAGAGGACAGAAAGGTATGTATAAATGTGTTTAAGGCATTTAAAATAATTTTTTACATTTTATATTTTTTATATATTATCTGATATAATATTATATAATTATATATTTATTTTATATTTTATTTATTTGACAGAGAGAAATCACAACTAGGCAGAGAGGCAGGCAGAAAGAGAGAGGAAGCAGGCTGCCTGCAGAGCAGAGAGACCAATGCGGAGAGCCCAGGCTCCCCAGGGCGCAGAGGCCAATGATCGATCCCAGGACCCTGGCATCATGACCTGACCCGAAGGCAGAGGCTTTAACCCACTGAGCCACCCAGGATCCCAAAGGCATTGGTTTTTTAATTGAAATTATTTGGAATCCGTGTATGGAACTCTGTGTGTGTGTGTGTGTGTGTATGTGTGTGTGTGTGTAAAAAGATACTTATATGTGAGATTAATTTATTTACTTGTACATTATTTAGATGGTCTTCCAAGATTTTATACTCACGTAGGTTGTTTTGCACTCACTGTCTAACAAAAAAAGATCAACAAAAATTTGTTTACCATGTTTGACTGGAGAAGCTTAAAAGTTTTCATTTATTATTGTAAAACAATAAGCAGTTTTTCTTTTTAATAAGATGTTGGACTCTGAGAAACAAACTGAGGATTTTGCAGGGGGAGGTGTGTGGGGATATGTTAACCTGGTGGTGGGTATTAAGGAAGGCATTTATTGCATGGAGCAATGGCTGTGGTGCACAAACAACGAATCTTGGAACACTGAAAAAAAATTAAATTAAGACGTTAAAAATAAATAAAAAATAAAAACACTTTTATGCATAACATTTACATGTATGGGATTCTGTCTTTACAAAAGTATACTGATTCCTTTAAATGTTTTTAAACCTGGGGAAGCACAGATTTGATTCCCACTAGACAGAGAGTTTTCTATTTCTTGCATTTCAGGAATTTTTACTCTCTGCAAAGAAATGGGAGCATTCTAATTCTATGAAAGTCAGATCAAAGGAATAACTATTGTAAGGGCAGCGGAGAATTATATTAGAATGTAAAAATTCTTTATGGAAAATATATACAGGGAAAAAGTATAGGGGGAGACAATTTCTGTTCTCCATGGATTATAAATGTAGTATCAGACTCAATGAGATCAAAATAGAAAATCAAAAAGTTCTCACATTAGTATTAATTTTCAATGAGTATCACTACCAACACTGTAATTTGTGCTCAGTCTGCCTGAAATACTTAGGGTTCTTTTGTGGTGTTCATTGCAGCTCTAACCTTGGTAGAATTTGGATGCCTGGCTTGGCCGCTGTGAAAATCACAAGTTTGACTTCTCATTGAGGCTAATCTTTGCATTGTTACCCACCAAGATTAAATAATGAGAAGGGAGTCAAGATGGTAGAGAAGTAGGAGGAGGTGCCATTTCAACCTGTACCCTAAAGTGAGCTGATTACCTACCAAAGAACTCCGATCACCCATGAAATCAGCCTGAGATCAGAATTACACATGTCTGGATCTCTACAGGAGCAGAAGACGCCAGTGGCAGGTAAAGCAGAGTGGGAACATTGGACTGATAACAGAAGATAAACAAAAAGGGGAGGGAGGCACCAGAGGTGACCGATTGGAAAGTAATACCACAATACTAGAGTATACCCTGCGTCTGGGGACCAGCAGTAACTTGGAGTCTGGTTGAAAACACTCAAAAAAAAAAAAAAAAGAGCAAAGGATCTTGGGAGGAAATAGTGGGAGTTGGGGAGGTTAGGGACAGGGACCTAAGTCCCCGGACCCAGGACAGCGTTACCTGGCGCTGAGCCAGAGAGAGTGGTGCAGAGAAATCAGGTCTAGGTGCCTGAGCCGCCAGCACGCCGGAGCCACCAGGGCGCCCAAGAATGAGTGGGGTCAGGCTCCCGTGCTGGGCTGGGAGCCTGGCCAGACAGCAATCCTGAAACACACATGTCCCACACCCTCCCCTGGGAGAGGTGATCATAGGTGCTAGCTTGGAGCTCTGGCATCTGGAAAAACCAGACATTCCCAGTCTGGGACAGCGGGAAAATCTCAGTGTGCGATCTCTGCTTGGAACCTCTCTGGAGGTCTGGAGCTGCCCAGAGAGCCACCGCTGCCCTGGTATTGGGTACAACGAGGAGCTCCTGCATCCCCAGGGACCGTGACTCAGAACCAACTCTGCCACAGCTCTGCAGAGCATTCTGAGGCTTCTCTCTGAGAGGGAGGTCGGGGTGCAGTTTGTTCTCCTCTAAACCACCCAAACCATCAAAAGCTGTCAAGGCAAGAAAAAAAGCAGATGAAAGAACATAAAAACCCCAGAGAACAAAAGCCAGAAAAAAACAGTTTCCTCAGAGCCCACCCTCTTGAGGGGAGCCTGAGGACCTAACTCAGGGAACATCATTGTCTGAAAACCCACGTGGAAGACCCCTCCCCCAGAAAACCAACCAGGAGAGAAGAAAAAATTAAAAAAAAAGAAGACTACAAGTGAATAACCACTACTACTTCATAAGTACAACTTTTATTTTTAACTCTTTACCAATATTCTGGTTCTTTTTTTTTTAATACATACAGATAATTTTTAAACATATTTACCATCACACTGAGATGTCCAGTACATCAAATTCCTTAATAACCTTCTAACCTGAACTTTCTGATACATACACCCGTGTTTTTCTTTTTCTTTTCTATTTTTTTAATTTTTTTAAATTTTAACTTAGTTTAGTCTAGTTTATTCTTTTTTAAATTGTATTTTCAAATATACATACAGAGTTAAACTTCAAGGTAATCCCCTTTCCCCAAACAATGCTACCCTTATAGACAAACCAGATTCTAATCCCCCTGTAACTAAGGAAAGTTGAGTCCCTTAACAAAAACATCAATATACATACAGGAAAAATCAAAATAAACTTCCTCACCCACACTGAGAATTTATAACCACTCTCCCAATTTTTCCTTCCACCAGTGTTTCTGTGAATTTGTGTTTGTCCTGATAGTATATAAATCTTACACTTGGGGTTCTTTCTGATGAGGTTCTTCCCTTTTTTTGCATATATATTATATATATATATATATATATATACACACACATTTTTATCTCTTGTCATATACTTTTATCAGTCTTTTTGTTTGTCTGTTTTTGTTTGTATACTTCATAAATCTTACCTTGTGGCCCATTTGGGCTGAGCCTTCTCTTTTATCTTCCTTTTTTTTTCCTATCTCCCTCTCTCTCTCTTTTTTTTTTTTCTTTATTCTTTTCCTTTTTTTTTTCTTTCTTCTTCTCTATTTCTTTTTCTTTTCTTTTTTCTCTCATTTGGGTGGGGAAACCTGATTGCACCAAATCATTCCAGGGTACACCTTGACTGCACCACAATCGATAAATCCAGCTGCATCTGTTCAGTCATCTCTTTCCAAAATGACTAGGAGGAGGAATACCCAACAGAAGAAAAATACAGAGGATGGACCTTCTGCAACAGAGATAATGGCTATCGAAATAGACAATATGTCAGAAAATGAATTCAGGCTATTAATTATCCAGGCAATAGCTGAGTTGGAGCAAGCCATGGATGACCAAATGGAATTGATTAGGGCAGAGCTGAAAGCCACCAGGGATGATGTACACAATGTTAGGGCAGAAATGAAAGCCACCAGGGATGATATTCAAAATGCTCTCAATGAGTTCCAATCTCATCTAAATTCTCTAAAAGCTAGGGTAACTTAGACAGAAGATAGAATTAGTGATCTGGAGGACTAACAGATAGAGAGAAAGGATCAGGAGGAAGTCTGGAACAAACAGCTCAGAAGCCACAAACACAGAATCAGGGAAATAAATGATGCCATGAAACGTTCCAATGTCAGAATTATTAGAATCCCCAAAGGGGAGGAAAAAGAAAGAAGTCTAGAAGATATAGTGGAACAAGTTGTCTATGAAAATTTTCCCAAACTCACAAATGGAAACAACATTCGTGTATTAGAGGCAGAGAGATTTCCCCCCAAGATTTTAGATTCTCAAAAGTCCTTGCGACACCTTATAGTTAAAACGGGGAATTATGTTTCAAGACAGACCCTCTTAAAAGCAGCTAGGACAAAGAAGCTCCTTACATACAGAGGAAAGCCCATTAGAATAGAGTCAGACCTCTCCACAGACACCTGGCAAGCCAGGAAGGGCTGGAAAAATATATTCAGAGTGCTAAATGAGAAGAACATGTAGCCAAGAATACTTTATCCAGCAAGACTGACATTCAAAATAGATGGAGAGATAAAGAGTTTCCAAGACTGGCAAGGCTTAAAAGACTATACAACCACCAAGCTGACACTGCAGGACATATTAAGGGGGGGGTCCTATAAAAGAGAAAAAAAATAAGAATATCATTGAATAGAAATATAGAAACAATCTACAGACAGAAAGACTTCAAAGGTAACATGATGTCAATCAAAACGTATCTCTCAATAATCACTCTCAATGTGAAGGGCCTAAATGCACCCATAAAATGACACAGGGTTGCAGATTGTATAAAAAGACAGGAACCATCCATATGTTGTCTACAAGAGACCCATTTTGAACCTAAGGATACACCCAGACTGAAAGTGAAGGGATGGAGAAGCATTTTTCATGCCAATGGCCTCAAAAGAAGGCCGGGGTAGCAATTCTCATATCAGATAAATTAGATTTTAAACTAAAGACTGTAGTCAGAGATACAGAAGGACGCTACATCATTCTTAAAGGGACTGTCCACCAAGATGATCTAACAGTTGTAACTATCTATGCCCCACATATGGGAGCAGCCAATTACATAAGAAAACTATTAATCAAGATAAAGAGTCATATTGATAAGAATACAATAATAGGAGGAGATCTTAATATGCCTCTCTCAGAAATAGACAGATCATCGTAGCAGAAAATTAATAAAGAAATAAGAGCATTGAATGAAATATTGGACCAGATGGACCTCATAGACATATACAGAACATTCCACTCTAAAGCAACAGAATACTCATTCTTCTCAAGTGCACATGGAACCTTCTCCAGAATAGACCACATACTGGGTAAAAAAGCAGGACTCAACCAATACCAAAGACTGACATTATTCCCTGCATATTCTCAGATCACAATGCTTTGAAACTGGAACTCAATCACAAGGAAAAGTTCAGAAGGAACTCAAACACCTGGAAGCTAAAGACCACCATGCTGAAGAATGCTTGGATTAACCAGGAGATCAAAGCAGAACTTAAATAACTCATGGAAAACAATAAGAATGAAGACACTTCGGTCCAAAACAAGTGGGATACAGCAAAGGCGGTTCTGAGGGGGGAATACATAGCCATCCAAGCCTCCCTCAAAAACATTGAAAAATCCAGAATACACCAGCTGTCTCTACACCTTCAAGAACTGGAGAATCAACAACAAATCAAAACAACTCCACACACAAGAAGGGAAATAATCAAGATTAGAGCAGAGATCAATGAGGTAGAAATCAGAGATACAGTAGAATGTATCAATGAAACTAGAAGCTGGTTTCTTGAAAGAATCAATAAGATTGATAAACCATTGGCCACACTAATCCAAAAGAAAAGAGAGAAAGCCCAAATTAATAAAATGATGGATGAAAAGGGAGAGATCACAACGAACACCAAGGAAATAGAAACAATCATCAGAAATTATTACCAACAGTTATATGCTAATAAGCTAAGCAACCTAGATGAAATGGATGCATTCCTGGAAAACTGCAAACTCCCAAAATTGAACCAGGAAGAAATTGACAACCTGAATAGACCGATATCTAGTAACGAGATTGAAGCAGTGATCAAAATCCTCCCCAAAAACAAGAGCCCAGGACCTGATGGATTCCCTGGGGAATTCTACCAAACTTTCAAAAATAAATAACACCAATTATCCTGAAGCTGTTCCAAAAAATTGAAGCAGAAGGAAAACTTCCAGATTCTTTTTAGGAAGCCAGCATTACCCTGATCCCCAAACCAGGCAAAGACCTTACCAAAAAGAAGTATTTCATACCAATATCACTGTTGAATATAGATGTTAAGATTCTCAACAAGATCCTAGCAAACAGGATCCAGCAGCACATTAAAAAGATTATCCACCATGACTAGGTGGGATTCATCCCTGGGTTGCAAGGTTGGTTCAACATTTGCAAATCAATCAATGTGATAGAACAAATCAATAAGAGAAGAGAGAAGAACCACATGGTCCTCTCAATTCATGCAGAAAAAGCATTTGACAAAATCCAGCATCCGTTCCTGTTTAAAATGCTTCAAAGTATAGGGATAGAGGGAACATTCCTGAACTTCATAAAATCTATGTATGAAAGACCCACAGCAAATATCATCCTCAATGGGAAAAAGCTTTCAGCCTTCCCGTTGAGATCAGGAACACGACAAGAATGCCCACTCTCACCACTCCTGTTCAACTTAGTATTAGAAGTCCTAGCAACGACTATCAGACAACAAAGAGAAATAAAGGGTTTCTAAATTGGCAAGGAGGAAGTCAAACTCTCTCTCTTTGCACATGACATAATTCTTTATCTGGAAAAGCCCAAAGACTCCACCCCCAAATTTTTAGAAGTCATACAGCAATTCAGTAATGTGGCAGGATACAAAGTCAATATACAGAAATCAGTGGCTTTCTTATACACGAGCAATGAAAATACAGAAAGTTAAATTAGAGAATCGATTCCATTTACTATAGCACCAAGAAACATAAGATACCTGGGAATAAACCTAACCAAAGAGGTAAAGGACCCATACGTGTGGAACTACAGAACACTCATGAAAGAAATTGAAGAAGACACAAAAAGATGGAAGACCATTCCATGCTCTTGGATTGGAAAATTAAAGATTGTTAAAATGTCTGTACTGCCTAGAGAAATCTATACTTTTAATGCCATTTCGATCAAAATTCCACCGGTATTTTTCAAAGAGCTGGAGCAAATAATCTTAAAATTTGTATGGAATCAGAAGAGACCCCAAATTGCTAAGGAAATGTTGAAAAACAAAAACAAAACTGGCAGCATCATGTTACCCAATTTCAAGCTTTACTACAAAGCTGTGATCACCAAGACAGCGTGGTACTGGCATAAAAACAGACACATTGACCAGTGGAACAGAGTGGAGAGCCCAGATATGGACCCTCAGCTCTATGGTCAAATAATCTTCGACAAAACAGGAAAAAATATACAGTGGAAAAAAGACAGTCTCTTCAATAAATGGTTCTGGGAAAACTGGACAGCGATATGTAGAAGAATGAAACTCGAACATTCTCTTACACCGTACACAAAGATAAACTCAAAATGGATAAAAGACATCAATGTGAGGCGGGAATCCATCAGAATACTAGAGCAGAACATAGGCAGTAACCTCTTCGATATCAGCCACAGCAACTTCTCTCAAGATATGTCTCCAAAGACAAAGGAAACAAAAGCGAAAATGAACTTTTGGGATTTCATCAAGATCAAAAGCTTCTGCATAGCAAGAGAAACAGTCAACAAAACAAAAAGGCAACCCACGGAATGGGAGAAGGTATTTGCAAATGACAGTACAGACAAAGGTTGATATCCAGGATCTATAAAGAACTTCTCAAACTCAACACACACAAAACAGATAATCATATCAAAAAATGGGCAGAAGATATGAACAGACACTTCTCCAATGAAGACATACAAATGGCTATCAGACACATGAAAAAATATTCATCATCACTAGCCATCAGGGAGATTCTAATTAAAACCTCATTGATATATCTCCTTACACCAGTTAAAATGGCCAAAATTAGCAAGACAGGAAACAACGTGTGTTGGAGAGGTTGTGGAGAAAGGGGAACCCTCTTACACTGTTAGAGGGAATGCAAGTTGGTGTAGCCACTCTGGAAAACAATGTGGAGATTCCTGAAGAAATTAAAAATAGAGCTTCCCTATGACCCTGCAATTGCACTGCTGGGTTTTTACCCCAAAGATACAGATGTAGTGAAAAGAAGAGCCATCTGTACCCCAATGTTTATTGCAGCAAT
Source organism: Meles meles (assembly GCF_922984935.1). Taxonomy (NCBI): domain Eukaryota; kingdom Metazoa; phylum Chordata; class Mammalia; order Carnivora; family Mustelidae; genus Meles; species Meles meles. Next base: position 49,586 of record NW_025721214.1, on the reverse strand, counting down.
GGCCACGGTGTGGTACATTTACACTATGGAGTATTATGCCTCCATCAGAAAGGATGAATACCCAACTTTTGTAGCCTCATGGACGGGACTGGAAGAGATTATGCTGAGCGAAATAAGTCAAGCAGAGAGAGTCAAGTATCATGTGGTCTCACTGATTTGTGGAGCATAACAAAGAACACGGAGGACATGGGGAGATGTAGAGGAGCGTGAGTTGAGGGAAACTGGAAGAGGAGATGAACCATGAGAGACTATGGACTTTGAAAAGCTACCAGAGGGTTTTGAAGGGGTGTGGGGGTGTGGGGTTGAGTAACCAGGTGTTAGGTAATAGGGAGGGCACGTACTGCATGGAGAACTGGGTGTGGTACAAAAACAATGAACACTGTTATGCTGAAAATAAATTAAAAAAATGAACTGAAAAAATAGATTAAATAATGAGATGCTGGATTAAACGGAGAACTTGTGCTGTCAAATCCTTGTTAGAAACTGACAAAGAACAGATTAAGGATCTCGAAAACAACAAATTATTTTGAAGTCACAACAGAGAGTTGCTGCACTCTCCCTCCCACAGACAGTGTTACTGGATAAAAAGAGCCCAAATTACTCCTGTGGTTTATTTTCTTGACAAGTGCCTCCCTGTTCAAATATTCTAATGTCAGAATTATTGGAATCCCTTGGGGGGGGGGCGGAGAAAAAAGGAAACTACAGGATATATTTGAAAAAATTCTCCATGAAAATTTCACAATCTGTAGAATGGAACCAGCATTCATGTCTTAAAGACTGAAAGGTCTACCCCCAAGATCAGATAATCTAGAAAGACCTTGAGACTACTGATTGTGAAAATGATGAATCATAAATTTGGAGAGGAGCTCTTGAAAGTGACTAGGGAGAAGAAATTCCTTACATACAGAGAAAGGCCCATAAGAATAAAGTCAGACCTGTGCACACAAAGCTGGCAAACCAGAAAGGGCAAGCAAGACATATTCAGGGCACTAAATGTGAAGAAAATGCAGCCAATAATACCTTATCCAGCAATATGACATTCAAAATGGATAGAGAGATAAAGGGCCTCCAAGACCAGTAAGGTTTAAAAGAGTATGTGACCACCAAGCTGACACTGCAGGAAATATTAATGAGGGTTCTATAAAAGAGGAAAAAACACAAGAATATCACTGAAAAGTAATATATGGAGACAATCTATAGAAAAAAAGACTTCAAAGGTAACACGATGTCAATAAAAATGTATCTCTCAATAATCACACTCAATGTAAATGGCCTAAGTACACCCATAAAATGACACAGGGTTGCAGATCGGATAAAATGACAGGACACATTCATAAGGGTACATCCTAAGGATATATCCAGACTGAAAGTGAAGGGATGAAGAAGCATCTTTCATGCCATTGGGCCTCAACAGAAGGCTGGGGTAACAATTCTAATATTGGATAAATTAGACTTTAAACTAAAGACCATAGTCAGAGACACAGAAGAACACTGCATCATTCTTAAAGGGTTTATCCACCAAAAATATCTAACAGTTGTAAATATTTATGCCACACTATGGGAGCAGCCAGCTTCATAAGACAACTGTTAATCAAGATAAAAAGTCATTTTGATATGAATACATTAATAGTAGGGGATCTTAACACACCTCTCTCAGTAATAGACAGATCATCCAAGCAGAAAATCAAAAAAGAAACAAGAGCATTGAATGACACATTGCACCAGATGGACCTCATAAATATATACAGAACATTCTACCTAAAACAACAGAATACTCATTCTTTTTGAATGCACATGGAACCTTATCCAGAATAGACCACATATTGGGTCACAAATCAGGGCTCAAGATACCAAAAGATTGAAAATATTCCCTGCATATTTTCAGATCACAATGCTTTGAAACAGGAGCTCAACCACAAGAAAAAGTTTGGAACGAATTCAAACACCTGAAGCTAAAAACCACCTTGATTAAGAATGCTTGGATCAATTGAAGAACTTACACAATTCATGGAAACCAATGAGAATTAGGAGCCTTTGGTCCAGAACCTATGGGATACAATAATTTGGTCCTAAGGGGGAAATATATAGCCTTCAAGCCTCCCTCAAAAAAAAAAAAAATTGAAAAATCCAGAATACAACAGCTGTATTTACACCTTAATGAACTGGAGAATCAATAACAAATTAAGCCAACTCCACACACAAAAAGGGAAATAATCAAGATTAGAGCAGAGATCAATGAGATAGAAACTAGAGATACACTAGAAAGCCTCAATGAAATTAGAAGCTCCTTTTTTGAAAGTATCGATAAGAGTGATAAGCCATTGGCCAAACTAATCCAAAAGAAAAGAGAGAAGGCTCGAATTAATAAAATTATGAATGAAAAGGGAGAGATCACAACTAACACCAAGGAAATAGAAACACTCATCAGAAATTATTATCAGCAACGTGAAGCAGGAATCCATCAGAATCCTAGAGGAGAACATAAGCAGTAACCTCTTTGACACTGGCCACAGCAACTTCTTTCAAGATATGTCTCCAAAGGCAAAAGGAAACAAAAGTGAAAATGAATTTTTTTACTTAATCAAGATCAGAATCTTCTGCACAGCAAAGTAAACAGTCAACAAAACAAACAGGCAACTCACAAAATGGGAGAAGATATTTACAAATGACAATACAGACAAAGTGCTGATACCCAGGATCTACAAAGAACTTCTCAAACTCAACACACACAAAACAGATAATTATGTCAATAAATGGACAGTACACATGAACAGACACTTCTCCAAACGAGATATACAAGTGGCTAATAGACACGTGAAAAAACGTTCATCATCACTAGCCATCAGGGAGTTTCAAATCAAAACCACAATGAGATACCACCTTATACAAGTTAGGATGGCTAAAATTAACAAGACAGTATAATACATGTATTGGAGAGGATGTGGAGAAAGAAGAACCCTCTTACACTGTTGGTGGGAATGCAAGTTGGTGCAGCCACTTTGGAACACAGTGTAGAGATTTCTTAAATTAAAAGTAGAGTTTCTCTATGAGCCTGCAATTGCACCACTGGGTATTTACCCCCCAAAATACTGATGTAATGAAAAGAAGGGTCATCTGTTCTCCTATGTTCATAGCAGCAATATCCACAGTTGCCAAACTATGGAAAGAGCAAAGATGCCCTTCAACAGATGAATGGATAAGGAAGATTTGGTTGATATATACTATGGAGTATTATGACTACATCAGAAAGGATGAATACCCAGCTTTTGTATCAGCATGGATGGGACTGGAAGAGATTATGCTGAGTGAAATAAGTCAAGCAGAGAGAGTCAATTATCATTGGGTTTCACTTATTTGTGGAGCATAAGAAATAACATGGAGGAAATGGGGAGATGGAGAGTAGAAAGGAGTTTTGGGAAATTGGAGGGGAAGGAAAACCATGAGAGATTGTGGACTCTGAAAAACAATTTGAGGGTTTTGGAGGGTTGGGGGTTTGTAGGTTGGGTAAGCCTGGTTGTGGGTATTATGGAGGGCATGTATTGCATGGAGCACTGGGTGTGGTACATAAACAATGAATTCTGGAACAATAAAAATAAATTTAAAAATAAATAAAAATTAAAAAAATACTAATGATGTACCTACTATTACTTAGCTATTTGAATTTAAATAAATAAATACATATTTTATTTATATATAGAAGACATTTTTGGTCATTCTACAACAAAATATATGCATGCTGGAGAGCTGTTAAACTAGAAGAACGCAATTTAAAATCATGACTATGAAAATGGAAATAAATGAAAGAATCATGGTTTAATTAGGATTGATCATTGTTCTTCTGAATGATCATGTACTTAATTATTTCCTTTAAAATATAACTGGAAGAGATTATGCTGAGTGAAATAAGTCAAGCAGAGAGAGTCAATTATCATATGGTTTCACTTATTTGTGGAGCATAACAAATAACATGGAGGACATGGGGAGATGGAGAGGAGAAGGGAGTTGAGGGAAATTGGAAGGGGAGGTGAACCATGAGAGACTATGGACTCTGAAAAACAACCTGAGGGTCTTGAAGGGGTTGGGGGTGGGAGGTTGGGGGAACAAAGTGATGGGTATTAGGGAGGGCATGTATTGCATGGAGCACTGGGTGTGTTGCAAAAACAAAGAATACTGTTATGCTGAAAGGAAATATATATATATAAAAAAAGATTAAGTCAGTATTTAATGGTGCCCCTCTAATAATAGTGGGTCACAAACACACAGTGTAAATTCCAAGGTGAGTGCCTTCCCAGTCCATCTGGAAATCTATTCACCATGAATTTCACAGGGTTAAAATGTTCACTTCCATGAGTTATATATGAAGTTAATACATATGAAGCTAAAACACACATGTAACATACATAACATACACTTAACACATACATATGGAGTTAAAACAGTCAAACATAAATAACATGCTTTATGAACACATATTGTTCAACAGAAACTCTTCAAGTCAGACTATCTTCCCTCACTGAGTATTTCTCCTTTCTTTCCTAGTGTGATCTTCTAAACACAGTCTTATCTGTGGATTCCTTTTGGAGTACCATAGTGTTATGACACCACCAACTGAGTGGTAACATTGCATGATAGTATGCATTAAATGGCACACTGCTCTTATTTCAGATAGCTTAGAGATAATTTTTATTCTTCAGTGAAGTGACATTTTGACTCAGTTTCAAGGATTCCGTCAGCCATTCCTCTAGGAATTCTGAAGGTGCCATGTTTAATATTATTGAAACAGTTGGAATTTGACATAAAGATTTTAAGTTTTCCAGAACTTAGCTTTGTATCTCTGTAATACACTATGAATTAATGGCTTCTGAGATATTTAAAGGAGAAGTTGTTAGAATGTTAGTGCTCCTTCTGAATGTTTCTATTCACTAGAAAACTGGTTTTATGTTATTTCAGTCATTTTAAATGATTTTATTTATTTATTTATTTAACAGATATATATATATATATATATATATATAGAGAGAGAGAGAGAGAGAGAGAGAGCAAGCAGCAGGATTAGCAGGCTCCCAGGACACTGGAATCATGACCTGAGCCAATGGTAGACACTTATCCACCTGAGCCACCCAGGCACCCCTATTTCAGTCATTTTTAGAAAAAAAGAAGCATGTGTAATAAGTTCCTAATGTTCATTTTTTTTTCTTTTATCTTTTCAGTTTTCCAAGATTCATTGTTTATGCACCACACCCAGTGCTCCATGCAATACGTGCCCTCCTAAATACACAACACAGGGCTCACCCAACCTCCCAACCTCCTCTCTTCCAAACTCTCAGTTTGTTTCTCAGAGTCCACAGTCTCTCTATTATATAGTGTATTTTCAGTTTTTTGAAGAATATCAACATTTTGGAAACATCTATAATGCCTCATGCTTTAAATTTTATCGTTATAAATATTTTCAATTATTCATTGTTTTATATCACAAATCTGAGTCTTTTTAAATTTATTTTTACTTTCTCATTACTGTGTCTTCAAAATTTTTAAGTTATGAATTATTCAAAACATAAAGTTTATTATTTTTACTATCTTAAAAATAATACTGGTTTTTCCTAGCCACCTTAACCCATTATATTATATACATTATAAAGAGATCTGGAAACTTTAAGACTGGGAAATTATCTAGCAAGCATGTCTAGAAAATTAGGTCAGTAATTACTTCTGTGACTTACAACCCTTGGTAAGCATGACAATCACTAATCAGTCTCCTGGTCAGATCCCTGAGCCCAATTTAACAGATTCTAATTCTGCTAATCTGAGATGAGAACAAAAGCGCTATATTTTGTGAAGTCAGCAAATTATTTTAACACCAGTGATCAGAAATCCACTCTTTGGAAGCACTGACATAGAGTGAAGACTATTTTTACAAGAGTAAGAGGAATTAATAGTCCTGTTAGATATATGGAGCAAAGCAATACTGTAAATTTATCTGATTCCTGATGATTTATCATCATGCCCATTAATTAATTTTATCAGGGAATTATTCTGAGGTATCTATGTGCTTGTCAATTTTTTTATTTTTCATTTTAGGGATACAGACACTGATCTTTTTTTATGGTATCAACATGAAACTTGGAAATACTAAAGTGTACATTACCATCAAGCATGAATCATAAAGAGAATTGATGTACACAGTTCCTTGTCCTGCATCAACACATAATGTAGGACAATCAGAAAGAAATTTTAAGATGGAGAAAGGAAAGGATAAACATTTTTTTCCCCTGCAGATAAACTCAGTAAAGTGAGTTGAATTTTTCAGGATCTTGAAGGGATAATGATGATGATGATGATGAATCAACTGACAAAATGTCCCTTTGCTGGTGTATCTCTATTTTGCCTATGGGTGACAGTGAGATTTCTGCCATTTACCTGAAGGACTGACACCTCCCTAGTAACTTTTTCAGAGCACTTAGAACTTCCTTGTTCCTAAGACTGTAGGCAAGTGAGTTTAGGAGTAGAGTGAGGACAGTTCCAAACAGAAAGAGACCCTGACTCAACCTTGGAGTCTTGGCAGAACCGGGTCTCATGTAGATGCACATGCCTGGACCAGAATAGAGACCCACCACACAGAGATGAGAGGAGCAGGTGGCCAGAGCTTTGTTCCTGCCTTCTGGGGAGTTCATTCGGAGTACTGCAAGGAAGATGAGAACATAGGAAGACAAGATGAGAGACAAGGGCAGCAGCAGAACAAGGATGCTTGTTATCACCACTGCCTTTTCATAGGCTGAGATATCCTCACAGACGATCCTAAGCACCGCCATGACTTCTCAGAAGAAGTGGGGAATCTCTCTGGGGCTGCAGATGTTAAAATGCAAGGTAAAAGCAGTGTGTCCCAGGGAAGTAAGTGCCCCTCCAGCCCAAGACATGGCAATCATCTGCAAGCAAACCTTAGGGTTGATGATGACTGGGTATCGAAGAGGATCGCATATAGCCACATAACGATCAAAGCACATGAGAGTTATAAGGATGCATTCTGCAATGGCCACCATCAGGGAGAAGAATATTTGAGTCCCACAAGCCAGGAATGATATGCTCTGCCATCCAGAGAAGAAGTTGAATGCCATTTTGGGGACAATGCTAGAGGTCAAAGTCAAATCCATTAAGGAGAGCTGACTGAGAAGGAAGTACATGGGGGTGTGGAGATGGAAATAAACCAAATGAGGAGGATCAGAAGAGTGTTGCCAGTGAAGGCAGCCGTGTATATCAGGAGAATGATGGAGACCATAGCTGTGATGTATTTAAATTCAGGGAAGAAACCCAGGAGAATGAAATCTGTGGTTTCTGTCTCATTCCCACTCTTCATGACTCTCTGTAATGATAACAGACATATAAGAGATTTATTAAAAAATCGTAGAAATGAAGCAGTTTCTTATTAAAGTTTAAGAACAATGGCAAATACAAAAATACTCCTCCATGGTCACTTGAATCAGTTTTTACTATTTTTTCTATATTTCTTATCCATGATTTAATGTACTTTTAGAAACGTGTTTGTGTGTGTGTGTGTGTGTGTGTGTGTGTGTGTGTATTTTAAGATTTTTTTTATTTATTTGACAGAGAGACAGATCACAAGTAGGCAGAGAGACAGGCAGAGACAGAGGGGGAAGCAGGCTCCCCGCTGAGCAGAGAGCCTGATGCGGGGCTCGATCCCAGGACCTTGAGCCGAATGCAGAAGCTTAACCCATTGAGCCACCCAGGTGTCCGAGAGTATACATATTAAAATGAATATCATTAATTTCATGTACTAGAGGTATTTTCATATGTTAAAATAAACTGGACAGTTGTAGTTTTTGTTGTTTTTACAATTTTAAAATATGACAGAGTTGGTAAGTCACAATTTCAAACTGCACATTATCCAATTTTTTCACTATTTTGAAAAATCATGTTATTCCATTCTCATCCTTTTAGTGATTTCATTAGTAATATAAATATTACAATTATTTCCAAGTCAGATATTAGAGACTTTATTTGGCTATGAAAAAATGCTAATTTAATTTACAGAAAATTTATTTTTATAATTTCAAAACACTCTACTTAATTCTTTTGGCTCTGAACATTATAATTTAAGGGGAAAATTAACTATTATGGCTGTAATTTGTTGTTATACACATTTATGATCATTTCAGCTTTTAATCTAATTAACCTTGTTTTCTATCCAGGGAAAACACTTAGTGTATTTACGTGATCTATAGTAAATTCAGATTATCAATGAAGGAGTGAGTTTCCTTTCTATGTGATCTTGTAGGGTTCTTGTTGTTAGAGTTCTTACTATTCTTAACTATTAGCTACAGCTATTATGCCATTGATGGATACAGGGAAAGTCCTTAGGATTCCTTTCCCTCAAATTTACTATGTATTTTTTTTTCCTTTTTAGACTATCCTATTTATATTTAATCTTCTACTCTGATAGTTATAAAATGCTTAGAAATGCTTAGAAAGATAGATAGCCATCTATCTTAACATATCCATCCTTTACTAGAGCATTTTATGTGGATCATCTTCAAACCAAGAGATCATATACCAATGTGATCACATACTAGAATGTCCAGAGACAAAAGGCTTGAGTAAAGGGCCTTCTGTCATTGCGTGTTTAATTGACTTGATGAGTTAGGCTTCTTTTAGATGTGGAGGTAGTTTAAGATTATTATTATTAATAATAATGATAATATTAATAATGGCAAAATTAGCCAGATTGCATCTTACTCTCTCCTGCCTTCATGTGAGTCTTGGTGTAGTCAGTGGGTTGTGTATGTCTGAAGTAGAGTCATAAGAAGTTGAGAAACAGATTTCAGAATGCCCAGATCCTTGAAAATTTTCTAACTTTCCATAAAAGCAAAGCAGGGTCCTGTTATTTAAGTTCTATGTTACATGATGTCCGTTTTCCAGATCAAGTGCAGTTTTCTGAGGGTTTGGGGTATACCTAGGCTGGCTAGGTTCTATTATAAACTTTTCTTCCAAATTCTATTCATCACAGCCTGGATTGAAACCTAGATTTCATCATTTGTGTGACTATATGGTTTCATATGTCTCACTCCTTAAACCATAAGATTTATGATGGAAGGGAGTGTCTTTGTTGAGCTCCACAATTTCTCTTTAGATCTAGCATCTGCTTGACTTCCAGGTTTGCTCTTACAGATGTGGTTGGCCCCCCACCCCTTTCTCCATGGCCCTCCATATTTCTTTTCCTCTATTCTTCTATATTGCAGATTTTTCTCACTTATTGTACAAAGAAGTGGTGATGTACATTTTCATGAAATTTGATTTTGGAATCCTGTCACCTTACGTAGTGAGTTCTTCCAAAATATATTTTTTGCAATTAAAAAAAAAAGATCTAGCATGTTGCTTTCAGTGAAAATATGAGCAAAATACATTATCAGCTTAGGGCTGGAATCCAGACTTTGAACACTGGATTTTGTGCCTGTACCAAACTAGATTCTTTTAACAATCATTTTTCTACCAAAAGGTATGTTTATTTTGACTTATGATCACTTATGGGCTTCAAAGCATTTCCCAGCATTTGATTTTGTTGGAATATAGAGAAGAGTTTTAACATAATTATGTCTACTTGATAAATGATATACGGGAAGAACTAGGTCACAGTCAAACAACACTGTCCTACTCCTGGGTAAATTATATATTTACCAAGATTGAACATTACAAGTACTATTGAAAAATAATTATATAGTTAGCATAAACAGAATTTCACAATCTGGGAAAACTGGGTTACTTCCTTTACCAAGATGCTTACCTTGTAATTTCTTTTCTGTCAATGAAATCTCTTAGAAAGTATAAAATACTCAAAATTCCTGCTGCCAATTAGTGCTGAATATACTGTTAATGAAAACATAAATAATTTCAGTAAGAAAAACCGAAACAGGTGACTGAGTAGGTCTTGATAGGCTGTTTTTCCTCAGCCTGTCCAGTTGTGAGCAGGGCTGAGATCTTCCTAATTCCCCAATGTCATGGGGTTTAGTATGGAATGCCTGGTCAGACTAGATTGCTTCATTGGAGGCCCATCAAATATAATCAGGGTTTTTCAAAACTATCTACTAGTGCATGCTCTGATTTTTTTTTTTTTTTTGGTCAGCACCACTATCATTTTCCCAGAGGTCCAATTTAAGGTTTTCTTTGCCTTTCAGTCATTAACCTCATTGAATCACTAAGCAAGTTATTCTAAAGTCTCTATTTGCCCTTCCTTTGTATTCCCAGAATTCATACTCTATGCCAATATCCCATGTCCACACTTATCCCTTTTACTTTATCTTTTTAGCTAAATTTTCCCTCTTCTTTAAGGACAAATGTAAGTTTAATCTCCCCAATAAAATGCTCTTTTATGTCTACAGTATATATCAACATGTTTTTCCTAGGTAATTTTGACATATCTCTTTTGGCTTATTATCTACATCGTCCTGTTACTGATTTTTTCACACTTTCTAACTCCTGGGGTTTTGCCATAGTGTTCCTTTTGTTTCTTATTCCTGGTAGATTAACTTATTCTTCATAGGCACTGACTTAACACTACCAATTAAATTAAATTTCACTAAAACCAACAAACACTATATTATATGCTGGGAATTCAAAATGGAAAAAAAATAAATTCGCTGAAGCTTTTTAAAGTAAGGGAACTGATTTATGAAGAAAGAGATTATGGTGTGGAAGATAGGTACTGAGATAATAGTAGGTAGATATTACTACAGTAACTAACAGACAAAGGGATTCATTTTTCTAGATGAAAGATTGGTGGGAGGCCAAATGGTAACATGGGACTAGTAACATCTGAATTGGATCTTAAAAGACAAGTAGGAATAAATGAAAATAAGGAATGATGGAAATCGTAGCATAAATAGCTGTATATAATGTCAAGGCAAATGGACTGACATGGCTTTTATGGGGAAAATAGTCATCTGTATTTGTTCTGGAAATGGTGTTGTAACTTAGAGGAATGTCTAGATGTACAAGAAGTATAGGGGCAGGGAATATGATATAGGCAGTAAACCACTGCACTCCCAGGGAAGAGGCTGCTGAAATTAACACAGACAGTGTGAAACAAACTACTGGTATTAGAATGAGATACCAGTTTAACTGGCCACATAACTGAACCCAGACTCAGCAAGGGCCTTGAAGAATTAAAAGAAAAGTGAAGATATTTTGCATTTGGAGATAATTTATTTCTATTTCACAACATCATTCTCTCTTTCTTCACTCTACAGTCTCTTTTGCTGTTGCTAATAATGGTCACATTTGAGCTACAATCATGTACTTTTGGCCATCAGATCCTGTAAGCCTCAATTTTATTAAGTTTTCCCCTTATGTGTGCATCCAAATAGATACCTAATTCAAAAGAATAACAAACTGGTTCATCAGACTAGATATTTTTTTAAATGTTAGTAATATTTTAAAACAAATGTAGTTTTTGAACAGTTCCAGATTCATGGAGCAGTTGACAAATTTACAAAATTTCCATAAATCCTTCATTCATTTTTCTCTATTGCTAACATCATACATTATTATGGAATGAACATTGGTTCTTTCATAAAACTAAGAAACCAATATCTGTACATTAACTAAATTCTATCTTTTATTCAGATTTCACTCATTTTGCCTAATGTCCTTCTCTTCTTTCAGACTGCTTTTTGAAAGATCACATTGGCCGGCACATCTCCTTAGACCCTTCCGGGCTGTGAAAGACATTCAGGCTTTGTTTTCAATGACCTTGGCAATTTTGAGGAGCACTAATAGGTATATTGTAGAATATCCTCCAAACTGTTTTTGTCTGATTTTTTTCCCCTCATTAGACTAAGGTTATAGGTTTGGGGGAAGAAGATTTCAGAGGTGAAGTGCCTTTATTTTCAAGTCTTGTAGAGGTACATAATAGCTACATGACTTATCTCTGATGATGTTAATCCTGACCACTTGGCTGAGGTAGTGTTTGCCAGATTTCTCTAGGGTAAAGTTATTCCCCCCTCCCTTTTTATATGCCCTGCTTTTTGGAAGCAAGACAATGAGTGCAGCTTACACTCAAGGTAGGAGGAAGGTTAATCTTAACCTTCATGATGCGTGGAGTATCTACATAAATTATTTGGAATTATCCTAAACAGGAATTTGTTTTGTTTTGTTTTCCCTTCCTCCCTCTCTCCCTTTCTCCTTTTTTTTTTTTTGTTTTTCTTCTTTCCTTCTTATATTTTCATTAATTTATGTCAATATCAGCCACATTTTTTTTTTTTGGAAAAAAATCTATCAAATTTTGACTCTCCCTCTCCTGAAAACATCACAAGTAATACATGTAGCTCTCAATTACCTTTTTTAACTTTAAATTTTAACATGTAGATTTACATGCAGTTATGAGAAATAGCATAGAATGATCCCTTCTATGCTTTACACAATTTCTTCCAATTACAGTCAGGAATTGGTGTGAACTGCTGACCTTATTCAAATTTCACCCATTTTTTAATATGCAATTTTCTCACATGTGTGAATCTGTGTCACCACTAAAACCGGCAAGATGCAGAATGATTCCATCACAGTGATCCCTTGTACTATTTATTTATAGTAACAATGATCTTACTTCTTATAATCTTTCTTATCCCCTGACCCACCAATGTGCTCTCCATTTCTATAGTTTTATTTTGATAATGTTATATACCTTGGTTAATACATTATGTTGACCCTTTGATATTTATCTTGCTTCTTTCAGTATAATTTCTGAACATATATGAGATATATGAAAGTTGTGCAATATATCACTCATTATTTTTATTGCTAAGTAATATTTCATGCTGGGGTTGTATTACACTTTTTTTTTTTAACTATTCAACTATTGAAGGATACTTAGTTTATCTCTAGTTTTGGCCATTATGACTAAATTCACTGTAAGTATATATAGATTTTGTTTTTTGGGTTTTGATTGTTTGTTTGTTTTTCTTGTGTGTGTGTGAGTGTGTGTGTGTACATAAGTACTTATTCTCTAGGATATGTGCTCAGGAGTGCAATTATGAAATGATATATCCAGAATAGTGAAATTGTGAGAGAATATTTCCAGAATGGCTGTTATCATCTTACATTCCCTAAACCAATGTATGAGATACGTGAATTCTCTGCAACCTCTCCAGCTTTTGTTGTAACTATTGTTTCTATTAGTCCTTCTGATAGGTGTACAGTGTACACAATACCTTGTGATTTTAATTTGCATTTCTGTACTGGCTAAGGATGTTAAACATGTTTTCCTGTGTTTGCTTGTCATATATGTATATTTTGTTGTTGTTGTTCTGTTAGTCACCATACAGTCCATCATTAGTTTTTGATGGAGTGCTCCAAGATTCATGATTTATACATAACACCCAGGGCTCCATGCAATGAGTTCTTTTTCATTAAAATGCCTGCTTATGTTTTTTGTTTATTTTCTAATTACATTATTACTATTGAATTAAATGTCTGTTATATGCTTTCATATAGTCCATGGTCAGATAGGTAGTTTACACATATTGTCTCCCAGTCTGTAACTGTCTTTTCACCCTCTTAAGAAAGTCTCTTTTATTATAGTAAGAATATATAACTAAGATCTATGCTTTCAAGAAATTTCTTTTTTTAAAGATTTTATTTATTTATCTGACAAAGATACCAAGTAGGCAGAGAAAGAGGAAGGGAAGCAGGCTCCCCGCTGAGCAGAGAGGTAGATGCTGGCTGGATCCCAGGACCCTTAGAACATGACCCGAGCCAAAGGCAGAAGCTTTAACCCACTGAGCCACCCAGGCATCCTCAACAAATTTCTAACTGCAAAATACAGTATTGTGAACTTTAGACACACTGTTGCATAACAGATACCTAATTCACCTTATGTAACTGAAACTTTGTGTCTATTGAAGAGCATCTGTTTTCCCCATAGTTGTCAGCCACTGACAACCAAAATTCTGCTACTTGTTTCCATGAGTTTGACAATTTTAGATACTGAATATAATTGGAATTAAAAAGTATTTGTTCTTATGTTAGTGGCTTATTTCACATAGTGTATGTCCTCCAGTTTCATGTGCATTGTCATACCAAAGAATTTCCCGAGTATTTAAAACTGAGTAAATTCTAATGTATTTATATGCCATATTCTATTTTTCTGTTCATTGACTGAGGGACATTTAGGTTCTTTCCATTTCTTAGCTGCCTTGAATAATGCCACTTCCCATGATTATGAGAGTTCATATCTTTCTACAAGACTCTCTGTCAAGTTTTTTGGATAAATACCCAGAAGTGGGATGGGTAATCATATGGGAGTTCTTTTTTTTTTTAAATTGTTTTGAGGAACTTCCATAATGTTTTATGTGAAAACTACAACATTTTGCATTACACTTAACTAACAGTGTACAAGGGTTTCAACTTATTCAGTTCCTCACCAAGATATTATTTTCTGTTGTTATTTTGGATACTGGCCACCTTAATGGGGATGAGGTGATATCTTGTGGGTTTGATTTGCATTTCCCTGGTGATTAGGGATGTTGAGCATCTCTTATATAATTGATACTATGTCTTCTTGGAGAAATGTTTATTCCATCCCATGGCTATTTTTAATTGGGTTATTCGTGGAGAATTTTATATGGAATGTAAGAACATTTTATATATTTGGATACTAATGTCTCATCAGATATATCATCTGAACATATTTTCTCCCAGTCTGTAGCTTGCCCTTTAATCTGTTGATTTTTTTTTTTCTTTTTGGTGCAGAAGCCATTACTTGAAGTGATCTTACTTGTCTATTATTATTTATGTAATTATTTATGCAATTATTTACATATTGATTTCTGTATTTATGTATGTATTTTGCTTAGTCATACACAAGAAATAATTTCCAAGAAAAGTGTTATGAACATTTTCGTTATGTTTTCTTCTAGGGAGTTCATAAATTTGGGTCATAAAATAAAAATTTTAATACATTTAGAGTTGGTTTTTGTGGATGATGTGAGATAAGGATCTAATTTCACTCTTTCCTAGTTTTTCAATATCATTTATTGAAAATACTTTATTTCTACATTTTGTACTGTAGACATTCTAGTCAAAGATCAGATGACTGTATGTGTTTGTGTATATTTAAGAGCTATATTTTGTTTCATTGATCTATATGTCTGTTTTTCTTCTTGATTGTTTGTTCATTTTGGGTTGCTTTGTTTATTTATGTTTTTGCCAGCACCATACTGTAATTTTAATTTACTCTAGTTTTGTAATATATTGCGAAATCAGAAAATATAAATTTAGTTTTATTCTTCTTCTTAAGATTGCTTTGTTTATTCAGTGTCTTTTGTGACTCCATACAAATTTTAGCATTTTTTCTACTTTTGTAAAAAATAATTCATTAAGATTCTGAGAGAAATTACATTCACTATATGTATTGCTTTGGGTAACATGGACATTTTTATAATATCATTCTTCAAATTCATAAACATGAACAATTTCTCATTTATTTGTTTCTTCTCCTAAATTCTATCATTGATGTATAGTTTTCAGTACTTGGTTTTATATATATATATATATATATATATATATATATATATATATATATAGTTTTCATCTCCTTGGTTACACTTATTTCTATTTGTATTTTATATTTGATTTTTTTTAAGTTCCATCTATTTTTCTTAAGTGTTCCAGAATTCATTGTTTATGCACCACACCTAGTGCTCCATGCAATACATGCCCTCCATAATACCCACCACCAGGCTTACCCAACCTCCCACCACCTCCCCTCCAAAACCTTCAGTTTGTTTCTCAGAATCCACAGTGTCTAATGGTTTGATTTCCCCTCCTATTTCTCCCAACTCACTTCTCTCCTTCTCCTAAGGTCTTCTGTGTTATTCCTTATGCTCCACAACTAAGCAAAAACATATGATAATTGACTCTCTCTGCTTGACTTATTTCACTTAGCATAAACTCTTCCAGTACTTCCCAAGTTGATATAAAAGTTGAGTATTCATCCTTTCTGATGGAGGCAAAATACTCCATAGTGTATATGGACCATAATGTCTTTATCTGTTCATCCATTGAAGGGAATCTTTGCTCTTTCCACAGTTTGAAAACTGTGGCCATTGATGCAATGAACGTTGGGGTAAAGATGGCCCTTTCTTTCACTACATCTGTATCTTTGGGGTAAATACCCAGTAGTGCAATTGCAGGGTCCTAGGGAAGCTCTATTTTTAATTTCTTAAGGAATCTCCACACTGTTCTCCAAAATGGTTGCACCAAATTGCATTCCCACCAACAGTGTAAGAGGGTTCCCTGTTCTTCATATCCTTTCCAACACATGTTATTTCCTGTCTTGTTAATTTTGGCCATTTTAAGTAGTGTAAGGCAGTATCTCAACGTGGTTTTGATTTGAATCTCCCTGATGGCAAATGATGATGAACATTTTTTCATGTGTCTGTTAGCCAGTTGTGTGTCTCCTTTGGAGAAGTGTCTGTTCATATCTTCTGCCCATTTTTGAAGTGATTATGGTTTTTTGTGTGTTGCGTTTAAGGAGTTCTTTATAGATCTTTGACATCAGCCTTTTGTCTGTATTGTCATTTGTGAATATTTTCTCCCATTCCTTGAATTACCTCTTTGTTTTGTTGACTGTTTCCTTTACTGTGCAGAAGCTTTTGATCTTGATGAAGTCCCAAAAGATCATTCTTGCTTTTGTTTCTTTTGTCTTTGGAGACATATTTTGAAAGAAGTTGCTGAGGCCAATGTCAAAGAGGTTACTGCCTATGTTCTCCTCTAGGATTCTGATGGATTCCTGTCTCATGTATGGTCTTTTATCAATTTCTAGTTTATCTTTATATATTGTGTAAGAGAATTGTCAAGTTTCATTCTTCTATAAATATCTGTCCAATTTTACCAGCACCATTTATTGAAGAGACTTTTTTCCACTGTATATTTTTTCCTGCTTGTTCAAATATTATTTGACCATAGAGTTGAGGGTCCATATCTGGGCTTTCTACTCAGTTCCACTGGTCTATGTGACTATTTTTGTGACAGTACCATGCAGTCTTGGTGATCACAGCCTTGTAGTAAACCTTGAAATCAGGCAAAGTTATGCCCCAGTTTTTTATTTTTTATTTTTTAACATTTCCTTAGCAATTCAGGGTCTGTTCTAATTACAAACAAATTTAGGATTGTTTGTTCCACCTCTTTGAAAAATGCTGGTGTAATTTTGATCTGAATGGCATTGAAAGTATAGATTTCTCTGGGAACTTAGACATTTTAACCATGTTTATTCTTCCAATCCATGAACATGGAATGGTCTTCCTTCTTTGTGCTTTTTTCAAATTTTTTTCATGAGCATTCTGTAGACCCTTGAGTACAGATCTTTGGCCTCTTTGGTTAGGTTTATTCCAAGGTATCTTATTGTTCTTCTTGCTATAGTAAATGGAATTGATTCTGTAATTTCCTTTTCTATATTTTCATTGTTAGTGTATAATAATGCAATCCTGCCATATTACTGAATTGCTGTATGAGTTCTAGTAGTTTGGGGTGGAAACTTTATGTTTTCCACATAAAATATCATGTCATCAGCATCGAGAGAGAGTTTGACTCCTTCTTTGCCAATTTGAATATTTTTATTTCTTTTTGATGTCTGATTGCTGTTGCTAGGACTTCTAGTACTATGTTGAACAACATTGACAAAAGTGAGCATCCTTGTGATCTTTATCTCAAAGGGAAGGCTGTCAGCTTCTCCCCACTGAGGATATTCACTTTGGGTTTTTCATAGATGGATTTTATTAAGTTGAGGAATGTTCCCTTTATCCCTATACTTTGAAGAGTTTTAAGCAAGAACATATGCTGTATTTTGTCCAAAGATTTTTATTCATCAACTGAGAGGGCCATGTGGTTCTTCTCTCTTCTCTTTTTGATTTGTTTTATCACATTGATTTCCAAATATTGAACTATCCCATCCCAGGGATAAATCCTACCTGGTCATGGTTGATAATCCTTTTAATGTGCTGTTGGATCCTATTTGCTAGAATTTTGTTTACAATCTTGGCATCTATATTCCTCAGGGATATTGGTCTGAAATTCTCCTTTCTGATGGGGTCTTTTCCTGGTTTGGGGATCAAGGTAATGCCGGCTTAATAGAATGTGTCTGGAAGTTTTTCTTCTGTTTCTGTTTTTTGAAACAGCTTGAGAAGAATAGGTAGTATTTCTTCTTTGAATCTTTGGTAGAATTCCCCAGGAAATCTGTCAGGTTGTGGGCTCTTGTTTTTTGGGAGGCTTTTGATCACTGCTTCAGTCTTGTTACTAGACATTTGTCTATTTAGATTGTCAATTTCTTCCTGTTTCAGTCTTGGAAGTTTCTAGGTTTCCAGCAATGCATCTATATCTTTTAGGTTGCTTAACTTATTAGCATATAACTGTTGACAATACTTTCAGAAAATTCTTTGTATTTCATTGGTGTTAGTCATGATCTCTCTCATTTAATTCATGATTTTTTTTTTTTTAATTTGGGACCTCTCTCTTTTCTTTTGGATTTGTTTGGCCAGTGGTTTATTGATCTTATTAAGTCTCTCAAGGAACCATCTGCTAGTTTTCTACTGTATCTCTAGATTCTACTTTATCTCTAGTTCTAACTCCTTGATCTCAACTCTAATCTTAATTATTTCCCTTCTAGTGCATGGGGTTGGCTTAATTTATTCTTGATTTTGCAGTTCTTTAAGTTATTTAGAGAGGCAATGTATTTGGGATATTTTAAAATTTTTGAGTGAGGTCTGGATGACTATGTATCTCCCCCTTAGGACTGCCTTTGTCGTATCCCATAGGTTTTGGAATGATGTGTCTTCATTTTCTTTGGTTTCCATTAGTTGTTTATTTTTTCTTGGATTTCCTGGTTTATCTAAATATTCTTTTGTTGTGACTAAGTTTCAATTTCAAAGTATTGTGGTCTGGGATGAATACCCAACTTTGGTAGAAACATGGATGGGACTGGAAGAGATTATGCTGAGTAAAACAAGTCAAGCAGAGAGAAAGTCAATTATCATATGGTTTCACTTATTTGTGGAGCATAACAAATAACACGGAGGACATGTGGAGATGGAGAGAAGGGAGGGAGGGAAATTGGAAAGGGAGGTGAACCATGAGAGACTATGGACTCTGAAAAGCAACCTGAGGGTTTTGAAGGGGTGGAGGGTGGGAGGTTGGGGGAACCAGGTGGTGGGCATTAGGGACTGGGTGGAGCACTGGGTGTGGTGCAAAAACAATGAATACTGTTACCCTGAAAAGAAATAAAAAAAAAGTATTGTGGTCTGATAATATGCAGGAAATAATCTCAATCTATTGGTATCAGTTGAGCCCTGATTTTTGACCTGCTATGTGGTCTATTCTGCAGAAAGTTCCTTGTGTGCTCAAGAAGAATCAGTATTCTCTTGTTTTAGGGTAGAATGTTCTGTATATGTGAGGTCCATTGAGTCCAGTTTTTCATTCAAAGCTATTGTTTCTTTGTTGATTTTCTGCTTGGATGATCTCTCTATTGATGAGAGTGTCATGTTATGATCACCTACTCTCAATGTATTCATATTGATATGAATCTTTAGTTTGATTTACAGTTGGCTTATGTATTTGGCTGCTCCCATATCGGAGGCATAAATATTTATAATTGTTAGATCTTTTTGGTGGATAGACCATTTAAGAATGATGCAGTATTATGTGTCTCTGATCTCAGCCTTTAGCTTAAAAATCTAATTTATCTGATATGAGAATCACCATCTCAGCCTTCTTTTGAGGGCCATTGGCATGAAAGATGCTTCTCCATCCCTTAACTTTCATCTGGATGTATCTTTAGGTTCCAAATGCACCTTTTGTAGACAGCATTGGAATGGGTGCTGTCATTTTATCCAGTCTGCAACCCTGTGCCATTTTATGGGAATATTTAGGCCATTCATATTGAGAGTTATTATTGAAAGAGAAGTTTTTATTGACATCATGTTGCCTGTGAAGTCCATGTTTTTACAGACTGTTTCTATAAATTTCTGTGCTATGTCACTCTTGGGTTCTTCTTTTATATAATCCCCCTTAATATTTCTTATAGTGCCAGCTTGGAGGTCACATACTGTTTTAAACCTTGCTGATCTTATAAGCTCTTTATCTCTCGATCCATTTTGAATGTCAGCCTTGCTGGATAAAGCATTCTTGTATGAATGTTCTTCTCTTTTAGTGCCCTGAATATGTCTTGCCAGCCCTTTCTGTCTTGCAGGTTTCTGTACACAGAATTGATGTTATTCTGATGGCCCTTCCTCTGTAAGTAAGGAATATCTTCCCCTTGGCTGCCCTTAAGCCCTCTTGCCAGAAGGAGCGCCTGGGTGGCTCAGTGGGTTAAAGCCTCTGCCTTCAGCTCAGGTCATGATCTCAGGGTACTGGGATTGAGCCCCATATCAGGCCTCTGCTCAGCAGGGAGCCTGCTTCCTCCTCTCTCTCAACCTGCTCTCTGCCTACTTGTGGCCTCTGTCTGTCAAATAAATAAATAAAATCTTAAAAAAAAAGACCTCTTGCCAGAAATTATGATTTGTGAATTTCACAATCTAGTTTCTGGATGTCTTTCTACACTCCTTGATCTGGGGGGGGGGTGTCCTCTCTGCCATGAATACTTGTTACATTCTCCATACTGAGGAAATTTCCATCCAGTATTTGGTCAACTATATCTTCCAGTCTTCTTTATTTCTCCATCCCCTTAGGGATCTCAGTAATTTTGATACTGGAATATTTCATGGCAACAACTATTTCCCTAATTCTCTTTTCATGGCTTCTAAACTGTTTGTTCCATTCCTCCTCCTGATTCTTTTCTTCTATCATTTTGTCCCCAAGATCACTAATTATATCTTCTGCCTTTGTTATCCTAGCTATTATAGTAATTATATTAGATTTCATCTCATTGATAGCATTTTTAACATCTACCAGTTTGGCTGTCACTTCTGCCTTTCAAGATTCTATGTTGTCACTAATGGTTTTCTCCAACCTAGCCATTGCTTGGATATTTGTTACCCTGAATTCCCTCTCTGACATACTGTTTATGTCCATATCCAGTAGTTCTGTGAGAGAGGACACAGTCTGAATTTTTCCTCATTGGGTGTTCTTTCTCCTAGTCATTTTGATGAGAGGTTATTGAGGGGATGTATATCTGCATATACCAAGCACGATAGAGTCAAGGTGCCCCCTGGAAAGTTTCAGAGCAATTGGAAGCCAACACCAAAAGAGAGAGAAAGAGAGAGAGAAAGGGGGGGGAAGAAAACAGCCAAAATGAGCCCAACAGTAAGATTTATAGGGCACCTGACTCGCTCAGTGTGTTAAAGCCTCTGCCTTCGGCTCAGATCATGACCCCAGGGTCCTGGGATAAAGCCACACATTAGGTTCTCTGCTCAGCAGGGATCTTGCTTCCTCCTCTCTCTCTGCCTGTCTCTCTGCAAACTTGAGATCCCTGTAAAATAAATAAATAAAAGCTTAAAAAAAACAGTAAGATGTATAAAGTACATATACAAAAATGAACAAAAAGACTGACAAAACTAAAAGAGAAGGGAGGGGCGCCTGGGTGGCTCAGTGGGTTAAAGCCTCTGCCTTCGGCTCAGGTCATGATCCCGGGGTTCTGGGATTGAGCCCCGCATTGGGCTCTCTGCTTAGCAGAGACCCTACTTCCTCCTCTCTCTCTGCCTGCCTCTCTGCCTGCTTGTGATCTCTCTCTCTCTGTGTCAGATAAATAAATAAAATCTTAAAAAAAAAAACTAAAAGAGAAGGGAAAAAAAGTCAAAAAGATAAACCCAGCCAAGATGAACTTCAAGAATAAGATTTACATAGTACAAAAGCAGAAACAAATACATAGAAACACTGACACAAATTAAGATGGGAAGGTGGTTATATATCCTCGATGTGGACACAGAAGGTTATTTCAGTTCCTCCTTGGTGTAACTTGATATCAAATCTCTAGAGATAAAGGGAAAATAAAATTGGTTTATATATAGCAGTAGTATTGAATAGGGGAAAGGATTACCTTGAAGCTTATATCTATATGTATATTAAAAAACAGAAAGAAAAAGAAAAAGAAACAGGTATATGTATGAAAAAAAATTAAGTTAATAAGTGATTATGTAATATGTTGTAACATACATCTAGCTATAATGATAAGAAGGTTAAAAAATGAAAGAACAGGGGGAGTCAAGAAGGCAGGGAAGTAGGAGGAGGCGCCTTTTCAACCTGTACCCTAAAGTGAGCTGATTACCTACCAAAGAACTCTGATCACCCATGAAATCAGCCTGAGATCAGAAATATATATATCTGGATCTCTACAGGAGCAAAAGACACCAATGGCAGGTAAAGCAGAGTGGGAACATCGGACTGATAATGGAAGATAAACAAAAGGGGGAGGAAGGCACCAGAGGTAACAGATTGGAATGGAAACAACATTCATGTACTAGAGGCAGAGTAGTTTCCCCCCAAGATTTTAGATTCTCGAAAGTCATCAAGACACCTGAGAGTTAGAATGAAGAATTATGCTTCTAGACAGACCCTCTTAAAAGCAGCTAGGACAAAGAAGCTCCTTACATACAGAGGAAAGCCCATTAGAATAGAGTCAGACCTGTCCACAGAGACTGGGCAAGCCAGGAAGGGCTGGCAAAATATATTCAGAGTACTAAATGAGAAGAACATGCAGCCAAGAATACTTTATCCAGCAAGACTGACATTCAAAATGGATGGAGAGATAAAGAGTTTCCAAGACCAGCAATGCTTAAAAGACTATGCAACCACCAAGCCAACACTGCAGGAAATATTAAGGGGGGTTCTATAAATGAGAAAAAATCCAAAGAATATCATTGAACAGAAATATAGAGACAACTGATGAACAGAAAGACTTCAAAGGTAACACGATGTCAATCAAAACGTATCTATCAATAATCACTCTCAATGTGAATGGCCTAAATGCCCCATAAAATGACACAGAGTTGGAGATTGGATGAAACGACAGGATCCATCCATACGATGTATACAAGAGACCCATTTTGAACCTAAGGATACACACAGACTGAAAGTGAAGGGATGGAGAAGCATCTTTCATGGCAATGGGCCTCAAAAGAAGGCCAGGGTAACGATTCTCATATCAGATAAATTATATTTTAATCTAAAGACTGTAGACAGAGATACAGAAGGACACTACATCATTCTTAAAGGGACTATCCACCCAGATGATCTAACAATTATAACTATCTACGCCCCAAATATGGGAGCACCCAATTACATAAGAAAACTATTAATCAAGATAAAGAGTCATATTTATATGAATACATTGATAGTAGGAGATCTTAATAGACCTCGCTCAGTAATAGATGGATTGTCAATGCTTTGAACCTGGAGCTCAATCACAAGGAAAAGTTCAGAAGGAACTCAAACACCTGGAAGCTAAAGACACATGGATGGGACTGGAAAAGATTATGCTGAGTGAAATAAGTCAAGCAGAGAGTGTCAAGTTTCATATGGTTTCACTTATTTGTGGAGCATAACAAAGAACATGGAGGACATGGGGAGATGGAGAGGAGAAAGGAGTTGAGGGAAATTGGAAGGGGAGATGAACCATGAGAGACTATGGACTCTGAAAAACAACCTGACGATTTTGAAGGGGCGGGGGGTGGGAAGTTGGAGAATCAGGTGGTGGGTAATTGGGAGGGCACGCATTGCATGGAGTACTGGGTGTGTTACAAAAACAATTAATACTGGGGGCGCCTGGGTGGCTCAGCGGGTTAAAGCCTCTGCCTTCAGCTCAGGTCATGATCCCAGGGTCCTGGGATCGAGCCCCGCATCGGGCTCTCTGCTTGGCTGGGAGCCTGCTTCCTCCTCTCTCTCTTTCTGCCTGCCTCTCTGCCTACTTGTAATCTCTATCTGTCAAATAAATAAATCAAAAAAAAAAACAATACTGTTACGCTAAAAGAAATTTTTTTAAAAGTGAAAAAAAATTAAAAAAAATGAAAGAACAATTGTGAGAACAAATTAAACAAAATTTGTATCTATGAAATCTACAGTTTTGGGGGCAATACTGGGAGCTTAACATATTGTTTTTCCCTGATGATGGGGTATTAGAGTTTTATGGGGACCCTGCTATTGTCCTCTTACTCTTTTGCCTTGTCATCAGGGGAACAGGCCTACCCTATTGTTTTTCAGTCAATATTGCTTGGGCTGAGCTGTCCTGCCCTCTATCAGGGGACTGAGCTCTGTGGAAACTGGCTTTTTGGGCTTTTGTTCTGTGGAGGTTTTTGTTCTTTGTTGGTTCTTTGCGTTTTGTTTGTTTGTTTATTTGTTTGTTTTTGTGGCTTTTCAGAGTGTCAGTATAAATTGTTCTCACCCAGTTGTTAGCCTCAGAGAGAAGCCTCACTCTGCTCCCTTCTGAATGGTCCAGAACACAGGCACCACCCCCTGCCACCAAATCTGCTGAACACTACAGCCTCCCACCAGTGGTGTTACACTCCCAGCCACTCTCTCTGTGGTCGCCTGAGTCCTCAATTGTCACTGCACCCACTTGCCTTTAAACTGCAAGTGATACTGGTCCAGGGGATCCCTATCCTGGTGATGCTTTTGTGGGGACTGTTCTCTGAGGTCCACACCATGACCTGGCAGCGGTGGAGTTCTGGGAAGGCTGCAGGTCCAGGGTCCTCCAGCAGGAGTCTGAGCCAGGCTATCTTGGGCAGGGGCAGGTGTGCACACAGTCTCAGTGGTGGTACAAGCAGCAGAAAGCCGTGGGTACAGGGACCACCAACCGGAGACCCTGTCAGGCTCTCTCAGACATGTGTGGGCACCAGCTGTGACTGCCCTGGATTGTGGGCTTATATCCGTGTCTGCAGTTGCCTGATTCCTCAAGCTGCCCCTTAACACCCATCTTCTTTTTGAGTGCTGTTAACTAGAATCCAGGTTAATGCTAGTCCTCAAGCACAGGACACTTTTGTATTGGGGTATTACTTTCCAATGGGTCACTTTTGGTGGCTCCCTTTGCCCCCTTTTTTTAAGATTTTGTTTATCTATTTGACAGAGATCACAAGTAGGTGGGAGGGGAGCAGATTCCCCGCTGAGCAGAGAGCCCAATGTGGAACTTGATCCCAGGACCCTGGGATCATGACCTGAGCCAAAGGCCGAGGCTTTAACCCACTGAGCCACCCAGGTGCCCCTCCCTTCCCCTTCTGATATCCTCTCCAGTATCAGTCGAAGTGCTCTCACTCCAGTGTAAATTTCCACTGAGGATCTCCTGCCCATGTAGAGATCCAGAAGTGTATAATCTTACATCTCAGGCTGATTTCATGGGTGTTCAGAGTATACTGGTAGATATTTAGCTCCATTCAGGGGACCTGTTGAAATAGGGTCTCCTACTTCACCATCTTGCCAACCTCCTTGATTTTTGTATCTATATTAATCAAGGATATTTGTCTGTAGTTTTCTTTTGTTGTGGTGTCTTTATTTGGTTATGTTACATGAGTAATGTTGGGCTTTTAATGAAATTTGGGGTACTCCTTGTTTTAAAATTTCTTGAAAATGTTTGAGAAGGAATGGTCTTAATTCTGCTTTAAGTATTTGGTAAAATTGCCCAGTGAAGCCATCTGGTTCTGTGCTTTATTTTATTTGGAGATTTTAAGGTATCAAGTCAATGTTTTTAGTCATTTTTGGTCTGTGCAGATTTTCCATTTCTTCATGATTCACTCTTGTTTCAAAAATTCATCCATTAAATGAAACAAGATGGGATTGGGAGGGAGACAAACCATAAATGACTCTTAATCTCACAAAACAAACTGGGGGTTGCTGGGGGGAGGTGGGATTGGGAGAGGGGGAGCGGGCTATGGACATCGGGGAGGGGAGGCGAACCATAAGAGACTATGGACTCTGAAAAACAACCTGAGGGTTTTGAAGGGTCAGGGGTGGGAGGTTGGGGGAAGAGGTGGTGGGTGATGGGGGGGGCACGTTTTGCATGGAGCACTGGGTGTTGTGCAAAAAGAATGAATACTGTTACGCTGAAAAAATTAATAAAAAGGGAAAAAAATTCATCCATTTATTTTAGATGATCTGATAGCTTGGTATGAAATTGTTCATGGTAGTCTCTTAAAGTTCTTTGTATCACTGTGGTATCAATTGTAGTCTCTCCTCTTTTACTTCTGCTTTTTATAACTTGAGTCTTATCTTTATAGCTAGTTTGACTAAGGGCTAACGAATTTTGTTTATCTTTTCAAGAACCCAACTTTAAAATTTCATTAATCTTTTCTATTGTATTTCCATTTCCATTTTTGTTCATTTCTGCTTTAATCTTTATTATTCCCTTGCTGCTAGAACCTTGGAGTAAATTTTGTCTTACTTTTCTAAACCTTTGAGGTATAAGGTTAGGTTATTTAAATATATTTTTAATGTAAGGATTTATACTTGACTTGTAAATCTCCATTTCTGTACTGCTATTGTTGCATCATGTAACTTTGGTACGTTGTTTTAATTTTTTTTTTGTCTCAAGATATTTACTAACATCAATTTTGATTTCTTTTTTGACTCATTCTTGTTTAGAAATGTGTTATTTAATTCTTACATTTTCTTGTTCATTAATATCTAGTTACATTACATGTGACATATTTACTAACTTCAATTTTGATTTCTTTTGTGATTCGTTCTTGTTTAGAAATGTGTTATTTAATTCTTACATTTTCTTGTTTATTACTATCTAGTTCAATTACATGTGATTGGAAAATATACTTAGTAGATTTCAATCCTTTCATATTTTTAAAGCTGCTTTTTGCCTTAAAATGTGTTTTCTATCCTTGAAAATGTTCCAAGAGCACTTGTAAAAAATATGTATTCCTTTGCTGTTGGGAGAATGCCTTGTGTATATCTGTTAGGTTTATTTTTTCTATAATGTGTTAAAATCTGCTGTTTCCTCATTGATTTTTCTGTTGGTTATTCAAACCATAAGAGACTCTTAATCTCACAAAATAAACTGAGGGTTGCTGGGGGGAGAGAGGTATGGAGAGGGTGCTTGGATTATGGACATTGGTGAAGGTATGTGATATGGTGAGTGGAGAGGGTATGTGATATGGTGAGTGCTGTAAGTGTGCAAACCTGATGGTTCACAGACTTGTACTCATGGGGCAAATAATACATTATATGTTAATGAAAATAATTTTAAAAAATGAGACACTTAATTTTCCTACTATTTGTTTTGTTATTTATTTTACCATTATGTCTTTCAATATTTACTATATACCATTAGATGCACCTATTTTAAATGAAAACATATTCATAATTTTATATCTGCCCTCATGAACTAATCATCATTAAATAATGACCTTATTTATATCATGCGACAGTTTTTCAAAAAGCCTATCTTGTCTAATAAGTATACTTATTGTCTAATAAGTATAGATATCCTTGTCTAATTTGGTTATCATTTGCAAAAAAAAAAAAATCTTTTGGCATCCCTTTATTTTCAGCCTATGTGTGCCTTGCAGATAGCATAAAGTTGTATCATTTTTTCCCTTTCATACATTTAGCCATTATTTTAATTGGAGAGCTTAATCGATTTGTTTGAAAATCATTTAAATAAAATTATTAATAATTATGAAATTGCTATTATTATTTTGTTAAGTGACAGCCACCTGTCTTTTAGATTGTTTCTCTTTTCCTTTCTCACTGTCTTCTTTTAAAACTCATAGCCCTGGGGAAAATAATACATTATATGTTAATAAAAATAATTAATAAAAAAAGAATATAAAAAAACCCTACTTCTTTTTTTAATTTTTATTTATTTATTTTTTCAGCATAACAGTATTTATTGTTTTTGCACAACACCCAGTGCTCCATGCAATATGTACCCTCCCTATTACCCACCACCTGGTTCCCCCAACCTCTCACCCTTCTCCCCTTCAAAACCCTCAGGTTCTTTTTCAAAAACCCTACTTCTTGATTTGTGTAATGATAAATTTTTTTCTCATTCTTTTGTGTATTCTCTAAGGATATTTTCTTCATGGTTACAATGAAAATTAAGTGCCACTGCAAACAGTTGTAACAATCTGTTTTAAGTTAATAGCAATTTACTTTAATTACAAATAAAAACTCTACAATCCTCCCTTCCACAATTTGTGTTAATGATATCACCAATTACATATTTTATTGTGTATCCAATAACATAGATTTAGTTGTTGTTGTTAACGCATTTGTTACTGACTTTGTATTAATTTAAAAATGAATTACACACCACCATTGTAGTAATGCAGTAGTATGTATTTTTCTACAGATTTACCTTAACGAATGAGTCTAACACTTCCATACATTAATGTGTGTGTGTTTTTAAGCTTGTTTCTATTTCAAGTTTAACAATTCCTAGAGAAAGTTTGGGTGGAAGATGACAGATTAGCAGAGTACCCATGGGCACAATGAGATAACATGTGAACATATGCAACTAATTCTGAATACACTCTAAAGACTGGAAGAATAGATAATTTGAAGTTAATCATAAAGGGAAGTCCAGATATAAAAGATTAAAAGAGGAAGAGATATGGTTGTGAACTAAACCCAAGCCCAACTAACCACAGACAGAAGAGACATCACAAGCACAGAGATTGAGAGAATAAGACCCTACACCAAAAAACCTCTGGGAATGGAGACTTATGCAGAGAATATGACTTCCCACAATTTCTGGTTTTAAAACTCAACAAGGCTTAACCCCAGGAACTTTAAAATTTAGTGGGTCCTGACTCCAGGAGTTCAAAAAATCAGTGGGCTTAAGGAAGCAAAGATGGTGGTACAGTAGGAGGGCACTAGGTTTGTCTCATCCTTTGCACACAACTAGATAATTATCAAATAATTAAGGATACCCAAGAAATAAACCTGAGGACTGATAGAATAAAGTCCACAACTATAGGGAGAGTAGAGGCCACGTTTAGGAAGGTAGGAAATACAGAGAAAAAGTCTGTGGGAGAAATGGATCATGGGTACTACAGAAGAGAGGGAGCCCTTTTAATGGAGAAAGGTGAAAGAGAGAGAGGAGAATACAGGGAAATACATAAGACGAAGAGTTCCCCCAAAGTCATTGGCTGGAAAATGAGAGACGCTGATTTTCATGTTTTTACAACCAGCAGTATTTGAACTCTATAATTGTAAGTGTCAGCAAACTTGGCTGGATTGGAGCCCTAAGGGTGCTGTCCTACCCCTGAAGAGAAGACAAGCAACCACCCAGGAACAGGTTTCATGATCTGAGGAACACCCAGGGCACACAGTGGAGAGATTATTCACTTTTCTTGGAGCACACCCCTGAGAAGTAACATTCCTGGGGAATCCTCTCAAGGGACAAAGGAGACACCAGGTGCCATTGTCTCCCATCCCACAACATAAATGCAGAGCTACCTACAAAGGGCAAAGGGCAACTTGGTCTTCACATTGGCTGCATAGCCTACTTACTCGAAGACCCATGCCTCTGCACTCTGGCAATACTATGCTTACTGGTCAAGCCTCCCTGAGTCACATCACAATGAGAGCCTCCCCAAGGAATCTGCACAGACTCCTGCCCACAACACATCCCTAGTGCCTAGAGATTTGAAAGACAGTACAGTTGGCTGGGATAGAGCATGAAAAGTTATGTGTTATTCCTGGAAAGAAGGCAGGTAACCAGCCCCAGAAGTAGACATCGTGTCGGTAATAATCTGGAGCAGTTGCCTGAGATACATGAGGGGATGGTTTGCTCTATGTGGGGTCATTGCTTCAAAACAGCAAGTACAGAGACTCTGCTCTAGGAACAAAACATATAGCTGAGAATAACTCCTTCCCCTGTACCACAGTATAAATGCAAAACCACCTTGGTGCAACAATGTCAGCACTGACTGCCTAATGTGCTTATACCAGGTCCCATACCCTTGCACTCTGCCAGTACTGCCCTTAACAGTGAAGTTTGCCTCAGTCCCAGGGAGGCAGACCACTTCCCCAGAAGACCAGCAGAAACCTCTCCCACACCTAGTCTCTTAAATAGAGTCTTTCAAGTAATCAGATCTAGTGGAAGTAGCATCAGGTCTCATTTCACAAGCCAACAAGAGTGCACCTTGTTAAAACTCACAACTCTTTACTCAAGGAAGGGACACTGCCCACTACAGCCAAGGAGAACTTCTATAGAAAACTTCCCTGAAGGAAATAGCAGTCAAAACACAGCAGAATGTACTTGGAACATATCAGAGACCCTTCCCAGGACACCAGTCCCATGATACTATATAGCTTCTTTTTCATAAAGCCATTACTTTCAGGAGCAAGAAACATAACAGGCATTCCTAAGACAGAGACATAACAAAATGCCAAGACAGAGGACTTCATCCTAAAAGAAAGAAAAACAAATGGTCACAGCCAGGGATCTAAAGAAAGATATACATAATATGCCTCATGGATAATTTAAAACAACAATCATAAAGATGCTATTTGACTTGGGAAAAGAATGGAGACATCAAGAAGACCTTTAGTGTAGAGCTAAAGAGCTAAGGAGTGTACATGTTGTGATGAGCACTGGGTGTTATATGCAACTAATGTATCAGTGAACACTACACCAAAAACTAATGATGTACTATATGGTGGGTAACTGAACATAATTTAAAGATATATAAATAAATCAGTCAAAAAAGAAAAATTTAATAACTGAGATTTGAAACTGACAGGATGCAGTGAACACAAGTTTCACTTGGATGGAAGAGGCAGAGGAACAAGTGAGTGATTTAGAAGATAAAATAATGTAACATAACTAAGCTGAACAAAACAGAGAAAGAAGAATAATTCAACATGAGAATTGACTTAGAGAACAGAGTGACTATCAAACACAATAACATTAATATCATAGGAGTCCTGGAAGAAGTAAAGAGAACAGGGGGTAGGAAATTTATTTGAGGAAATGATAGCCAAAAAATTCTCTAATCTAGAGAAGGAATCAGACATCCAAATCCAGGAAGCACAGAGAATTCACATCAAAATCAACAAAATCAAACTGACATCAAGATATATTGTAATTAAACTTGCAAAATATCCCAATAAAGAAGTCTTAAAAGAAGTCCTTAATTTACAAGAAAATACATTACAATAAGACTAGTTGGATATTTCTTAACATAAATTTGGCAGCCCAGAAGAGAGTGGCATAATATATCAATCTGCTGAATGACGATAATGTGCAGACTAGAATAATCTATCCAAAAAGGGTATAATTCAGTTAATTACTGAATTATAATTCAATAGTTACTCTGATTGTAAATGGGATTAACGTTCCAATCCAAACATATAGATATATTGAGAAAGAGAGGGGAGGGATCTATCTAAATGTGATCTACAAGAGACTAATTTTAGAGCAAAAGTCATCTGAAGATTGAAAGTAAAATGGAGAGACATTTGTCATACAAATGGCCATCAAATGAAAGTTAGTAGCAACACATACACAAAAAAGATTTTAAACCAAGGACTGTAACAGGAAATGTAGAAGGATACTATGTCATAATAAAGGGGACTATCTAACAAGAAGATGTAACAACTGTAAATATTTGCAACCAACATGGGATAACCCAGATATATAAAACAATTAATAATAAACATACAGAAACTAATGAATGATAATACAATAACAATAGGTGACAATAACACTCCAATTACATCAATGCACAGATCATCTAAGCAGAAAATCAACAAGGAATTAATGAAAGATACATTGGATCAGATGGACATAAAAGATATATTCAGAAAATTTATCCCAAAGCAGCAGAATAGATATTCTTTTTCAAGTTCACAAGGGGCATTCTCCAGAAAATCTCACATACTAGGTCACAAATCCAGTCTCAAAATATACACAAAGATTGAGGTCAAAATATGTGTTTTCTCTGACCACAATGCTATTAGACTTGAAGTGAACTACAAGAAAAAAATTGGAAAGACTGCAAATATATGGAGGTTGAACAACATGCTACTAAACAATGAAAGTTTCAAATAAGAAATCAAAGTGGAAATTTAAAAAATGCATAGAAACAAATGAAAATGAAAATATGCAACGGTCCAAAACCTTTGGGATGCAACAAAGCAATCCAAGATATAAGTATATAAAAATACAGGCTTAGCAAAAAGCAAGAAAAATCTGAAATGAACAATGTAACCTTACACCTAAAAAGCAAGAAAAAGACAAACAAATAAAATCTAAAGCCAGCAGAAGTAAGGAAATAATAAATATCTGAACAGAAATAAATGACACAGAAACAAATAATCAAATAATAAAACAAACAAATATTAATGAAGTCACAAAAGTTCATTTTAGCATTTGTTTCCTTTGTCTTTGGAGACATATCTTTTTTTTCCATTTTATTTATTTTTTCAGCGTAACAGTATTCATTCTTTTTGCACAACACCCAGTGCTCCATGCAAAACGTGCCCTCCCCATTACCCACCACCTGTTCCCCCAACCTCCCACCCCTGACCCTTCAAAACCCTCAGGTTGTTTTTCAGAGTCCATAGTCTCTTATGGTTCGCCTCCCCTCCCCAATGTCCATAGCCCCCTCCCCCTCTCATAATCCCACCTCCCCCCAGCAACCCCCAGTTTGTTTTGTGAGATTAAGAGTCATTTATGGTTTGTCTCCCTCCCAATCCCATCTTGTTTCATGTATTCTTCTCCTATCCCCCTACCCCCCCATGTTGCTTCTCCATGTCCTCATATCAGGGAGATCATATGATAGTTGTCTTACTCCGATTGACTTATTTCACTAAGCATGATACGCTCTAGTTCCATCCACGTCGTCGCAAATGGCAAGATTTCATTTCTTTTGATGGCTGCATAGTATTCCATTGTGTATATATACCACATCTTCTGTATCCATTCATCTGTTGATGGACATCTAGGTTCTTTCCATAGTTTGGCTATTGTAGACATTGCTGCTATAAACATTCGGGTACACGTGCCCCTTCGGATCACTATGTTTGTATCTTTAGGGTAAATACCCAGTAGTGCAATTGCTGGGTCATAGGGTAGTTCTATTTTCAACATTTTGAGGAACCTCCATGCTGTTTTCCAGAGTGGTTGCACCAGCTTGCATTCTCACCAATAGTGGAGGAGGGTTCCCCTTTCTCCACATCCTCGCCAGCATCTGTCATTTCCTGACTTGTTCATTTTAGCCATTCTGACTGGTGTGAGGTGATATCTCATTGTGGTTTTGATTTGTATTTCCCTGATGCCAAGTGAGGTGGAGCACTTTTTCATGTGTCTGTTGGCCATCTGGATGTCTTCTTTGCAGAAATGTCTGTTCATGTCCTCTGCCCATTTCTTGATTGGATTGTTTGTTCTTTGGGTGTTGAGTTTGCTAAGTTCCTTATAGATTTTGGATACTAGCCCTTTTTATCTGACATGTCGTTTGCAAATATCTTCTCCCATTCTGTCAGTTGTCTTTTGGTTTTGTGAACTGTTTCCTTTGCTGTGCAAAAGCTTTTGATCTTGATGAAATCCCAATAGTTCATTTTTGCCCTCGCTTCCCTTGCATTTGCCATTGTTCCTAGGAAGATGTTGCTACGGCTGAGGTCGAAGAGGTTGCTGCCTGCATTCTCCTCAAGGATTTTGATGGATTCCTTTCTCACATTGAGGTCCTTCATCCATTTGGAGTCTATTTTCGTGTGTGGTGTAAGGAAGTGGTCCAATTTCATTTTTCTGCATGTGGCTGTCCAATTTTCCCAGCACCATTTATTGAAGAGGTTGTCTTTTTTCCATTGAACATTCTTTCCTGCTTTGTCGAAGGTTAGTTGACCATAGAGTTGAGGGTGAATTTCTGGGCTCTCTATTCTGTTCCACTGATCTATGTGTCTGTTTTTGTGCCAGTACCATGCTGTCTTGATGATGACAGCTTTGTAATAGAGCTTGAAGTCCGGAATTGTGATGCCACCAACTTTGGCTTTGTTTTTCAATATTCCTTTGGCTATTCGAGGTCTTTTCTGGTTCCATATAAATTTGAGGATTATTTGTTCCATTTATTTGAGAAAAATGGATGGTATTTTGATAGGGATTGCATTAAATGTGTAGATTGCTTTAGGTAGCATGGACATTTTCACAATATTTATTCTTCCAATCCAGGAGCATGGAACATTTTTCCATTTCTTTGTGTCTTCCTCAATTTCTATCATGAGTACTTTATAATTTTCTGTGTATAGATTCTTAGTCTCTTTGGTTAGGTTTATTCCTAGGTATCTTATAGTTTTGGGTACAATTGTAAATGGGATTGACTCCTTAATTTCTCTCTTCTGCCTTGTTGTTGGTGTACAGAAATGCAACTGATTTCTGTGCATTGATTTTATATCCTGACACTTTATTGAATTCCTGTACAAGTTCTAGCAGTTTTGGAGTGGAGTCTTTTGGGTTTTCCACATATAGTATCATATCATCTGCGAAGAGTGATAGTTTGACTTCTTCTTTACCAATCTGGATGCCTTTAATTTGTTTTTGATGTCTGATTGCTGAGGCTAGGACTTCTAGTACTATGTTGAATAGCAGTGGTGATAATGGACATCCCTGCCATGTTCCTGACCTTAGAGGAAAAGCTTTCAGGTTTTCTCCATTGAGAATGATATTTGTGGTGGGTTTTTCATAGATGGCTTTGATAATATAGAGGTATGTGCCCTCTATCCCTACACTTTGAAGAGTTTTGATCAGGAAAGGATGCTGTACTTTGTCAAATACTATTTCAGCATCTATTGAGAGTATCATATGGTTCTTGTTCTTTCTTTTATTAATGTGTTCTATCACATTGATTGATTTGCGGATGTTGAACCAACCCTGCAGCCCTGGAATAAATCCCACTTGATCGTGGTGAATAATCCTTTTAATGTACTGTTGAATCCTAGTGGCTAGTATTTTGGCGAGAATTTTTGCGTCTGTGTTCATCAAGGATATTGGTCTGTAGTTCTCTTTTTTGGTGGGATCCTTGTCTGGTTTTGGGATCAAGGTTATGCTGGCCTCATGAAATGAGTTTGGAAGTTTTCCTTCCATTTCTATTTTTTGGAACAGTTTCAGGAGAATAGGAATGAGTTCTTCTTTAAATGTTTGGTAGAATTC
This sequence comes from Meles meles, assembly GCF_922984935.1. Taxonomy (NCBI): domain Eukaryota; kingdom Metazoa; phylum Chordata; class Mammalia; order Carnivora; family Mustelidae; genus Meles; species Meles meles. The sequence goes on along the minus strand of NW_025721214.1, from coordinate 14,503 downwards.
CCCTGGGAAGCCTTCTGGCCCTGGGCTTTTGTTTGTTTGGAGATTTTTGATGACTGTTTCAATCTCCTTACTGGTTATGGGCCTGTTCAGGTTTTCTATTTCTTCCTGGTTCAGTTGTGGTAGTTTCTATGTCTCTAGGAATGCATCCATTTCTTCCAGATTGTCCAATTTGTTGGCGTAGAGTTGCTCATAGTATGTTCTTATAATTGTCTGTATTTCTTTGGTGTTAGTTGTGATCTCTCCTCTTTCATTCATGATTTTATTTATTTGGGTCCTTTCTCTTTTCTTTTTGATGAGTCTGGCCAGGGGTTTATCAATCTTATTGATTCTTTCAAAGAACCAGCTCCTAGTTTCATTGATTTTTTCTATTGTTTATTTGGTTTCTATTTCATTGATTTCTGCTCTGATCTTTATGATTTCTCTTCTCCTGCTGGGTTTAGGGTTTCTTTCTTGTTCTTTCTCCAGCTCCTTTACGTGTAGGGTTAGGTTGTGTACTTGAGACCTTTCTTGTTTCTTGAGAAAGGCTTGTACCACTATATATTTTCCTCTCAGGACTGCCTTTGCTGTGTCCCACAGATTTTGAACTGTTGTGTTTTCATTATCATTTGTTTCCATGAATTTTTTCAATTCTTCTTTAATTTCCTGGTTAACCCATTCATTCTTTAGAAGGATGCTGTTTAGTCTCCATGTATTTGGGTTCTTTCCAGCTTTCCTCTTGTGATTGAGTTCTAGCTTCAGAGCATTGTGGTCTGAAAATATGCAGGGAAGGATCCTAATCTTTTGATACCAGTTGAGACTTGATTTGTGACCCAGGATGTGATCTATTCTGGAGAAGGTTCCATGTGCACTAGAGAAGAATGTGTATTCTGTTGCTTTGGGATGAAATGTTCTGAATATATCTGTGATGTCCATCTGGTCCAGTGTGTCATTTAAGGCCTTTATTTCCTTGTTGATCTTTTGCTTGGATGATCTGTCCATTTCAGTGAGGGGAGTGTTCAAGTCCCCTACTATTATTGTATTATTATTGATGTGTTTCTTTGATTTTGTTATTAATTGGTTGATATAGTTGGCTGCTCCCACGTTAGGGGCATAGATATTTAAAATTGTTAGATCTTCTTGTTGGACAGACCCTTTGAGTAGGATATAATGTCCTTCCTCATCTCTTATTATAGTCTTTGGCTTAAAATCTAATTGATCTGATATAAAGATTGCCACCCCAGCTTTCTTCTGATGCCCATTAGCATGGTAAATTGTTTTCCACCCCCCTCACTTTAAATCTGGAGGTGTCTTCGCGTCTAAAATGAGTTTCTTGTAGGCAACATACTGATGGGTTTTGTTTTTTTATCCATTCTGATACCCTGTGTCTTTTGATTGGGGCATTTAGCCCATTAACATTCAGGGTAACTATTGAGAGATATGAATTTAGTGCCATTATTAGCTTGTAAGGTGACTGTTACTGTACATTGTCTCTGTACCTTTCTGATCTACTACTTTTAGGCTCTCTCTTTGCTTAGAGGACCCCTTTCAATATTTCCTGTAGAGCTGGTTTGGTGTTTGCAAATTCTTTCAGTTTTTGTTTGTCCTGGAAGCTTTTTATCTCTCCTTCTATTTTCAATGATAGTCTAGCTGGATAGAGTATTCTTGGCTGCATGTTTTTCTCGTTGAGTGCTCTGAATATATCATGCCAGCTCTTTCTGGCCTGCCAGGTCTCTGTGGATAAGTCGGCCACCAATCTAATATTTTTACCATTGTATGTTACAGACTTTTTTTCTCGGGCTGCTTTCAGGATTTTCTCTTTGTCACTAAGACTTGTAAATTTTACTATTAGGTGATGGGGTGTGGACCTATTCTTGTTGACTTTGAGGGGGGTTCTCTGCATCTCCTGGATTTTAATGCTTGTTCCCTTTGCCATATTAGGGAAATTCTCTCCAATGATTCTCTCCAATAGACCTTCTGCTCCCCTCTCTGTTTCTTCTTCTTCTGGAATCCCAATTATTCTAATGTTGTTTCATCTTATGGTGTCACTTATCTCTCGAATTCTCCCCTCATGGTCCAGTAGCTGTTTGTCCCTCTTTTGCTTGGCTTCCTTATTCTCTGTCATTTGGTCTTCTATATCACTAATTCTTTCTTCTGCCTCATTTATCCTAGCAGTGAGAGCCTCCATTTTTGATTGCACCTCATTAATAGCTTTTTTGATTTCAACTTGGTTAGATTTTAGTTCTTTAATTTCTCCAGAAAGGGCTTTAATATCTCCAGAGAGGGTTTCTCTAATATCTTCCATGCCTTTTTCGAGCCCAGCTAGAATGTTCAGAATCGTCATTCTGAACTCTTGATCTGACATATTACCAATGTCTGTGTTGATTAGGTCCCTAGCCTTCGGTATTGTCTCTTGTTCTTTTGTTTGTGGTGATTTTTTCCGCCTTGTCATTTTGTCCAGATAAGAGGATATGAAGGAGCAAATAAACTACTAAAAGGGTGGCAAAGACCCCAGAAAAATGCGCTGTAACCAAATGAGAAGAGACCCCAAATTGTGGGGGGGAGAAAGGGGATAAAAACAGGTTCTGAAAAAAAAAGAAAAAAAAGAAAAAAATTTAAAAAATAAAACAAATAAAAAAATATAAAAAAGAAAGAAAAAATATATATATTTGGAGGAACTAGTCAAAAAACGTTAAAAAAGAAAAGGGTAAAAGTTTTAAAAAATTTAGCAGAAGAAGAAAAAAGAAAAAAGGAAAAAAAATTGAAAAAAGAAAAAAAAATTGAAGTAGCCGCAAGACTAAAGAATCATGGGGAGAAAGCCATGAGTTCCGTGCTTTGCTTTCTCCTCCTCTGGAATTGCTCTGCTGTCTTAGGAATTGAACCTGCTTTCTCCTTGATAGATGAACTTCGTCCTGGCTGGATATTTTGTTGATCTTCTGGGGAAGGGGCCTGTTGTAGTGACTCTCAAGTGTCTTTGCCCGAGGCGGGATTTCACCGCCCTTACCGGCGGCCGGACTAAGTAATCCGCTCGGGTTCGCTTTTGGGAGCTTCTGTTCTCTGAACGCTTTCCATAGAGTTCTGGAGGACGGGAATGAAAATGGCGGCCTCCCAGTCTCTGGCCCGGAGGAGCCGAGAGCCTGGGGACCCACTCCTCAGTGCGCCCCCAGAGGACAGCACCCAATCACTCCCGTATCCCCAGCCTCTAGCCGCGCTCCGAGCTCACCCAGCCCGCGACCAGTTCAAGGTAACCCCGAGCTGAGAGTTCAGTCCTCGGCTCTGTCTCTGCAGCCGGCTTCTCCGTTCTAATACCTGCAAGCTCTCCGACACTCTGACACCCCCGATCCTTTTGTGACCCTGCGGGGCCTGGGGCCACGCTGACCCTGCGTGGGCTTCACCCTGGTTTAGCCTCTGGAGCAATGTCCCTCAGTGGAACAGACTTTTAAAAGTCCTGATTTTGTGTTCCATTGCTCCGCCGCTTGTCGGGAGCCGGCCCCTCCCCCCGCGGTCTATCTTCCCGTTGTTTTAGATTCACTTCTCCGCCAGTCCTACCTTTCAGAAAGTGGTTGATTTTCTGTTTCTAGAGTTGCTGTTCTTCTTCTCTTTGCTCTCCTGTTGGATTTGTAGGTGTTTGCAATGTTTAGATAAGCTATCGAGCTGATCTCCTGCTACCTGATGTAGTCTCAGGCTGCTACTTCTCCGCCATCTTGACTCTCCCCCTCTTTGGAGACATATCTTGAAAGAAGTTGCTGTGGCTGATATTGAAGAGGTCACTGTCTATGTTCTCCTCTATTCCTGTCTCACGTTGAGGTCTTTTATCCATTTCGAGTTTATCTTTGTGTACGGTGTAAGAGAATAGTTGAGTTTCATTCTTCTACCTATAGCTGTCCAGTTTTCCCAGCACCATTTATTAAAGGACTGTCTTTTTTCCACTGTATATTTTCTCCTGTTTTGTCGAAGATTATTTGACCATAGAGTTGAGGGTCCATATCTGGGCTCTCTACTCTGTTACACTGGTCTATGTGTCTGTTTTTATGCCAGTACCACACTGTCTTGGTGATCACAGCTTTGTAGTAAAACTTGAAATCAGGTAACATGATGCCACCAGTTTTGTTTTTGTTTTTCAACATTTCCTTAGCAATTCGGGGTCTCTTCTGATTCCATACAAATTTTAGGATTATTTGCCCAAGCTCTTTGAAAAATACTCGTGGAATTTTGATCAGAATGGCATTAAAAGTATAGATTGCTCTAGGCAGTATAGACATTTTAACAATGTTTATTCTACCGATCCAAGAGCATAGAATGGTCTTCCATCTTTTTGTGTCTTCATTTTCTTTCATGAGTGTTCTTTTTTTTTTTAAAGAGACTTCAGGCCTTACCTATTTTTTAAAGATTTTTTTATTTTATTTATTTGATAGACAGAGATCACAAGTAGGCAGAGAGGCAGGCAGAGAGAGAGGAAGGGAAGCAGGCTCCCTGCTGAGCAGAGAGCCCGATGCGGGGCTTGATCTAAGGAACCTGGGATCATGACCTGAGCCAAAGGCAGAGGCTTTAAGCCACTGAACCACCCAGGCACCCATCATGAGTGTTCTATAGTTCCTTGAGTACAGATCCTTTACCTCTTTGGTTAGGTTTATTAACAGGTATCTTACGGTTATTGATGCTATAGTAAATGGAATCAATTCTCTAATTTCCCTTTCTGTATTTTCATTGTTAGTGTATAAGAAATCCACTGATTTCTGTACTTTAACTTTGTATCCTGTCTCGTTACTGAATTGCTGTATGAGTTCTAGTGGTTCGGGGGTGGAGTTTTTTGGGTTTTCCGTATAAAGTATCATGTCATCAGTGAAGAGAGTCTTCATTGCCAATGTGGATACCTTTTATTTCTCTTTGTTGTCTGATTGCTATTGCTTGGACTTCTAATACTATGTTGAACAAGAGTGGTGAGAGTTGGCATCCTTGTCGTGTGCCTGATTTCAATGGGAAGGCTGTGAGCTTTTTCCCATTGAGGATGATATTCGCTGTGGGTCTTTCATAGATAGAATTTATGAAGTTCAGGAATGTTTCCCCATCCCTATACTTTGAAGCATTTTAATCAGGAACAGATACTGGATTTTGTCAAATGCTTTTTCTGTATTCATTGAGGGGACCTTGTGGTTCATCTCACTTCTTTTATTGATTTGTTCTATCACATTGATTGATCTGTGAACATTGAACTATTCTTGTAACCCAGGGATGAACCCCACCTGGTCATGGTGGATAATCTTTTTAATGTGCTGTTGCATCCTATTTGCTAGGTTCTTGTTGAGAATCTTAGCATCCATATACATCAATGATATTTGTCTGAAAGTCTCTTTTTTGGTTGTGCTCTTTGCCTGGTTTGGGGATCAGGGTAATGCTGGCTTCATAAAAAGAGTCTGGAAGTTTTCCATCTGTTTCAATTTTTGAAACAACTTCAGGAGAATAGGTGTTATTTCTTCTTTGAATGTTTGGTAGAATTCCCCAGGGAATCCGTCAAGTCCTGGCTCTTGTGTTTTGGGAGGCTTTTGATCACTGTTTTAATATTGTTACTAGACATTTGTCTATTCATGTTGTCAGTTGCTTCCTTGTTCAATTTTGGAAGTTTATAGTTTTCCAAGAATAGACAACCCATGAAATGGGAGAAGATATTTGCAAATGACAATACAGACAAAGGATTGATATCCAGGATCTATAAAGAACTTCTCACACTCAACACACACAAATCAGATAATCATGTCAAAAAAAAAATGGACGGAAGACATGAACAGACAGTTCTCCAATGAAGACATACAAATGGCTATCAGACACATGAAAAAAAATGTTCATTATCACTAGCCATCAGAGATATTCAAATTAAAACCACACTGAGATACCAACTTACACCAGTTAGAATGGCCAAAATTAGCAAGACAGGAAACAACATGTGTTGGAGAGGATGTGGAGAAAGGGGAACCCTCTTACACTGTTGGTGGGAATGCAAGTTGGTGCAGCCACTTTAGAGAACAGTGTGGAGATTCCTCAAGAAATTAAAAATAGAGCTTCCCTATGACCCTGCAATTGCACTGCTGGGTATTTACCCCAAAGATACAGATGTAGTGAAAAGAAGGGGCATCTGTACCCCAATGTTTATAGCAGCAATGGCCACGGTCACCAAACTGTGGATAATACCAAGATGCACTTCAACAGACGAATGGATAAGGAAGATATAGTCCATATACACTATGGAGTATTATGCCTCCATCAGAAAGGATGAATTCCCAACCTTTGTAGCAACATGGATGGGACTGGAAGAGATTATGCTGAGTGAAATAAGTCAAGCAGAGAGAGTCATGTATCATATGGTTTCACTTATTTGTGGAGCATAACAAAGAACATGGAGGACATGGGGAGATGGAGAGGAGAAGGGAGTTGTGGGAAATTGGAAGGGGAGATGAACCATGAGAGACTATAGACTCTGAAAAACAATCTGAGGGTTTTGAAAGGGCTGGGGGTGGGAGGTTGGGGGAGCCAGGTGGTGGGTATTATGGCGGCACGTGTAGCATGGAGCACTGGGTGTGGTGAATAAACAATGAATTCGGTTATGCTGAAAAGAAATTAATAAAATAAAATGCAGTGGAAAACAAAACAAAACAAAAACAAAAACAAACAAAAAAAAAACCAAAACAACAATAACAACCACAAATCAATGAAACCAGAAGCTGGTTCTTTGAAATGTTAATAAAGTTTATAAATCGCTATCCAGACTTATTAAAAAGAAAAGAGAAAGGCCAAAAATAGATAATGTAACAAGCAAGAGAGGAGATATAGTAAAAAACACCACAGAAATATAATTATAAGATCATTTTATGAAAAATTATATTCCAAGAAAATGGTCCACCTCCAAGAAATGGATAAAGTTCTAGAAACATAAATTATATCAAAACTGTAATAAGAAGAAACAGAAAACTAGAACACACCAATAACCATTGTAATTAATTCAGTAACCAAAAAAGTCCCAGCAACGTCCAGGACCACATGACTTTGCAAGTAAATTGTGCCAAACATTTAAAGAAGAGTTAACATCTCTTCTTCTAAAACTATTCCAAAAAATAGAAAAGGAAGGAAAACTTACAATATAATTTGAGGCTAACATTATTCTTATTGTTTATAACATTATCCTTATTAACAATATCCAGAAAAGGACTACATTAACAAAAAGGAAACTGTAGGCCAATATACCTGGTGAAAATGAATGCAAAAATTTTGAGACGCCTGGGTGGCTCAGTTGGTTTGGCTGCTCCCTTTGGCTCAGGTCATGATCCCAGTGTCCTGGGATCCAGTCCCGCATTGGACTCCTTGCTCAGCGGGGAGCCTGCTCCTCTCTCTGCCTCTGCCTGCCGCTCTGCCTGCTTGTGTTCTCTCTCTCTGACAAATAAATAAATAAAATCTTTTAAAAAAAAGAAAATGAATGCAAAAAGTTTTAAAAATAAAATGTTATCAAATCAAAGCCAATAGTACATTAAAAGAATCATTCACTGCAATCAAGTGGGAAGTATTCTCTGGATCCTAGGGTGGTTCACACTTGCAAATCAAACAATGTGGCACTTAATATTAATAAAAAGAAATGTTAAGAATAACTCATACCCAAAAACTAAATAATTAAGCTAAAATAGGCCGAAGACATGAAAAATATTTTTCCAAAGAAATCATGGAGATGGCCAACAGACACAGGAAAAGATGCTCAACATCAGTCAACATCAGGGAGAAAACAGGTCAAAACTGCCATGAGATCTCACCTCATCCCTGTCAGAATGGCTAATATTAACAACACAGGTAACCAATGGGTTTGGCAAGGACGAGGAGTAAGGGGAACATTTTTCTAATGTTGGTGGGAATCCAGACTGATGCAACTACTCTGGACAACAGTATGGAGGTCCCCCAAAACACTAAAATATATTACTGCTCTATGATTCAGCAATTACACTACCAGGTATTTACCCAAAGGATTAAAAAAAATAGTGATTCAAGGGAAACATTCACCCTGATGTTTATAGCAGCATTATCAACAACAGGCAAATTATGGAAAAAAACAAAATGTCCATCAACTGATGAATGAATAAAGAAAAGGTCACACACACACACACACACACACACACACACACACATGCACATACACACACACAATGGACTACTACTCATCCATTAAAAATAATGAAATTTTGCCACTTACAAGATGTGGATGGAGCTAGAGACAATTATGCTAAGTGAAATAAGTCAGTTGAGGAAAATACAAATATCATTAATTTCATTCATAGGTGGAATTTAAGAAATAAAACAAACAAATATGGGGCGAAGAGAGTAAGCCAAGAAATAACTCTTAACTATAGAGAAAAAACTGATGGTTACTCTAGCAGAGGTGGATGGGATGTGATGGGTTTAATAATTGATGGGTACTAAGGTGGACCTTTATTGTGATGAGCACTAGGAGATATATGTAAGTGATTAATCATTAAATTCTACACCGGGAATTAATATTGCACTGTTGGTTAACTAATTGGAATTTAATTTAATTTAATTTAATTTAAATTTTGAGAAATAATAAGGATATGTCACATATACACGGTGAAACATTACTCAGCTCTAAACAAAAACAAACAACAATAACAACAACAAAAACCACAATCTTGTGACAATTTAGATGGACCTACAGGGTATTACCCTAAACCAAACAAAGAAAAATACCATATAATTTTACTTCTTTGTGGAATCTAGAAAACAAAACAAATGAACAAATAAATAAAACAAGCAATAAATAAATAAAATCTTAAAAAAAAGGGGGCGCCTGGGTGGCTCAATAGGTTAAGCCTCTGCCTTCAGCTCAGGTCATGATCTCAGGGTCCTGGCGTCAAGCCCCGCATGGGGCTCTCTGCTCAGTGGGGAGCCCGCTTCCCCTTCTCTCTCTGCCTGCCTCTCTGCCCACTTGTGATCTCTCTCTCTGTCAAATAAATAAATAAAATCTTTAAAAAAATAAAAAAAATAAAACAAGCAAAATAAACTCATTGATACAGAAAACAAATTGAAGGTTATCAAGTGATGGAGGATGGGGAGATAAGTCAAGTAGGTTAATGTGATTCAAAGGCACCCAATTTCAGCTAGGAATTAAATATGTCATAGGAATTAAGAGTCCAGCAACTGGAGTATAGTTAGTAACATTATAATAACTTTGTAAGGTTACAGACTACAGGCACACTTACCGTGTTGAAGATTTTGTAATTTATATAATTGTCAAATTAATATGGTATATCTTCAGCTAAAATAATATTGTATGTCAATTTTATTTCAATTAAAAAAGTAAACAGCATTTAAATACTAAATATAAATAAATAGAATACTAATCTATAAAAAATCATTTAAGTGAGGAAAAAAAAACCAGAATGTCTATTAGCCTTTATTATAATGAACCAGGTCTACATACAATGAACTTCCTTAAGTTTTGTTTTTCTGGGAAAGTCTTTGTCTCTTCCTCACTTCATTTTTTTAAAAAAATATTTATTTATTCAAGATTGAAAGTGAGAGAGAGAGCAGGAGCAAGGGAGAGTGACAGAGGGAAAGGGGGAGGGAGAAGCTCAAGCAGGATTCCTGCTGGATGTGGAGCCTGAGAGAACCCTGAGATCACAACCTGACACAAAATCAAGAGTTGGATACACAATAGACTGAACCACCCAGGTGCTCCTCTTCTTCACTTTCTTAAGGATAATTTTGCCAAGCACTATATTCTTGGTTGCTAGGTGTTTGTTTGTTTTTCTTTCTGCAGTGTTTGTTTGTTTTTCTTTCAGCACTTTTAGTAATAGCATCCCTTTCACTTCTAGCCTGAATGATTTTTGATGAGAAACCCACCAATAGTGATATAGAGATTCCCATGTATGTGATAAATTGCTTTCCTAATTCTCCTTTCAAAATTATCTCTATGAATTTTGACAATTTGATTTTGATACATGTTTTAGTGTAGTCCTTTTTGAGTGTATCATATTTGGGATCCTATGGTTTTCATGATTTTGATACATGTTTTAGTGTAGTCCTTTTTGAGTGTATCATATTTGGGATCCTATGGTTTTCATGAATTTCCTTCCCATATTTTAGACATATGAAATATGTTAAATTATTTATTTTAATTTTTAAAATTATTTTTAAAGATTTTATTTATTCATTTTAGAAATAGAGAGAGAGAGGAAGCACAACCAGGAGGGAGAGACAGAGGGAGAAACAGAATCCCTGCTGAGCCAGTAGCCAGATAAGGGGCTTAATCCCAGAACCTGGTTATCATGACTGAGCCAAAGGCAGACATTTAACCATTGAGCCACCCAGGTTCCCCATCATGTAATTATTTAAGAAAGTTTTGTGTCTCCCTCTTTCTTCTCCTACCTCTTCCTCCTATTCTTCTCCACCTATTCCTCCTCCTATAATGCCTTCTTCACTCTTTTTCATTCTGTTTTTCCTTTTGTACTTCTGACCGGATAATTTCAAATGACCTGTTTTTTTTAGTTCACATACTCGTTCTTCTGTTTTCAAGTGTGCTGTTGAAAAGTTTTTGTTGTTGTTGTTGTTAGTTCTGTTTTGTTTTGTTTCAGCTTTGTTATTTCTGTTTTGTTTGTTGTTTAGCTTCCAAATTTGTTTAGTTATTTTTTACAGTTTCCCTCTCTTTGTTGATTATCCCATTTTGGTCAGGCATTTTTTTCTGATTTGTTTAATTATCTGTATCCTTTATAATTCACTGACGCTTCTTCAAGACAACCATTTTTGAATTTATTACTAAGCATTTTACTGATCTCCCATTCTTTTAGCTTAAATACTGTGTTTTTTTTTTAATTTATTGTCTTGGGTTTTTTTTTTTTCCCTGATTCCTCATGTTTCTTTCAGCATTTGATGCCTATACATTTAAAGAAATAGTTATCTCTTACAGTCTTTACTAAGTGATTCTAAATCCAAAAGAACTTCAACAATCAGACTAAGAGATTCTGGCAACCCTTAAACAGAAAACTTCTCTACTTTTCCTTTGTTCTTAGCTGCACCCACAAAATTATGCCTGGTCAAACAGTTATCCTGGTGACATAAGATAAAATCTGGTTTCTTGGGGCACAAAGAGGAAGGATGGGATTTAAGAGGCCCAGATAACTCTTTTTCCTTCATCCCTGGGGATAAGCTTCAGGCTATGTAACTTCTCTGAATCTCAAGGGGCTTTTCTGGGCTGCTTGAATTTTTTTTTTGGTCCCATCTCCGTTATTCTTTAATATCTTAGTAGTGTAAAATATGTTGACTCATCAGTACTTTATGTGGGATGAAACAGAAAAATCTCCACTATTCAATACATTCAAAATTATAGGGATGCTAGATGGTTGGCCCAGTTTTTCTTCCTTTCTGAAAAGGAGAAATCATGGGCTGATAGTATCATTTTCAGACTTCATCTGTGCTGACTTAAGGATGGGGTTAATGCAGGTAACATAAAATTGCCCTTAGTACCTGGTTCCATGCACTTTTCTCAATTTTGTGCTCATTCGAGGTACTACAATTCCTTAACTGTATCCTGAGCTTTTAATGAAAATAATTTGAACAAAATATTGTTATTGAATTGATGTTTCCTGAGGGAATAGGGTTTCCTAACCATAAATCTTGCTAATGTCACATTTTTTAAAAGATTTTATTAATTTATTTGACAGATAAAGAGATCACAAGTAGGCAGAGAGTCAGGCAGAGAGAGAGAGAGATGGGGAAACAGGCTCCCTGCTAAGCAGAGAGCCAGATGAGGGCCTTGATCCCAGGACCCTGATATCATGACCTGAGCCAAAGGCAGAGGCTTAACCCCCTGAGCCACCCAGGTGCCTCCTAATGTCACTCTTTAGGAATATTTCAGGCTACTCAGTGTAGAAAATGTGCATTCCAAATTCCAGACTTTGGTTTGGTATGTCTCCCTCTCTGCTTTTTTCCCATTCAATTTTCCTCCCCTGCCCCCGTAATCCTCCACACTATCCTTTATGTTCCACATATGAATGAAACCATATGATAAATGACTCTCGGCTTGACTCATTTCACTTAGCATAATTCCCTCAATCCCCATCCATGTTGAGTAAAAGTGGAGTATCCATCCTTCATGATGGCTGAGTAATATTCCACTGTGTATATCTTCTTTATCCATTCATTTGTTGGAGGGCATCTCAGCTCCTTCCACTGTTTGGCTATTGTGGATATTGCTGCTATGAACATTGGAGTGCATATGGCCCTTCTTTTCACTACATCTGTATCTTTGGAGCAAATACCAAGTAGTGCAATTGCTGAGTTGCAGCTTACCTCTGTTGTTAACATCTTGAGGAACCTCCATACAGTTTTACAGGGTAGTTGTACCAGCTTGCATTCTAACCAATAGTTCAGGAGGGTTCCGCTTTCTCCACATCTTCTCCAACCTTTGTTGTTTCTTGTTAATTTTTTTTTGTTTTTTTTTTGTTTTGTTTTCTTTTCTGAAGCTCGCTCTTTTTATTTGTTTTTCGATACACTTAAGAATTACTTGTGGCAAGCAGTTTGCATGCATTTTTCTTTTTTATTTTAATTTGCTTATTTTCAGCGTAACAGTATTCATTGTTTTTGCACCACACCCAGTGCTCCATGCAATATGTGCCCTATCTATTACCCACCACCCTCTTCCCCAACCTTCCACCCCCCACCCCTTTAAAGCCCTCAGGTTGTTTTTCAGAGTCCATAGTCTCTCACGGTTCATCTCCCCTTCCAATTTCTCTCAACTCTTTTCTCCTGTCCATCTCCCATGTCCTCCATGTTTTATGTTATGCTCCAAAAAATAAGTGAACCATATGATACTTGACTCTCTCTGCTTGACATATTTCACTCAGCATAATGTCTTCCAGTCCCGTCCATGTTGCTACAAAAGTTTGGTATTCATCCTTTCTGATAGAGGCATAATACTCCATCGTGCATATATACCACATCTTCCTTATCCATTCGTCCATTGAAGGACATCTTGGTTCTTTCCACGACCTTGACCGTGGTCATGGCTGCAATAAACTTTGGGGTACTGATGGCTCTTCTTTTCACTACACCTGTATCTTTGGAGTAAATACCCAGCAGAGCAATTGCAGGGTCATAGGGAAGCTCTATTTGTAATTTCTTGAGGAATATCCACACTGTTCTCCAAAGTGGCTGCACAAAATTGCATTCCAACCAACAGTAAAAGAGGGATCCCATTTCTCCACAACCTCTCCAACCCATGTTGTTTCCTGTATTGCTATTTTGGCCATTCTAAGTGGTGTCAGGTGGTATCTCAATGTGGTTTTAATTTGAAACTCCCTGATGGCTAGTGATGATGAACATTTTTTCATGTGTCTGATAGCCATTTGTATGTCTTCATTGGAGAAGTGTCTGTTCATAACTTCTGCCAATTTTTGATATGATTATCTGTTTTGTGTGTGTTGAGTTTGAGGAGTTCTTTATAAAACTTGGATATCAACCTTTTGTCTGTACTCTCATTTGTAAATATCTTAGCCCATTCCATGGGCTGTCTCTTTGTTTTGTTGACTGTTTCCTTTGCTGTGCGAAGCTTTTGATCTTGATGAAGTCCCAAAAGTTCACTTTTGTTTTTGTTTCCTTTGCCTTTGGAGACATATCTTGAAAGAAGTTGCTGTGGCTGATATCAAAGACGTTTCTGCCTATGTTCTCCTCTAGGATTCTGATGGATTCCTGTCTCACATTGAGGTCTCTTATCCATTTTGAGTTAAACATTGTGTACAGTGTAAGAGAATGGTCGAGTTTCATTCTACATATCGCTGTCCAGTTTTCCCAGCACCATTTATTGAAGAGACTGTCTCTTTTACATTATATATTTTTCCCAGTTTTGTCGAAGATTATTTGACCATAGAGTTGAGGGTCCATATCTGGGCTATCCACTCTGTTTCACTGTTCAAAGTGTCTGTTTTTATCCAGTACCATGCTGTCTTGGTCATCACAGCTATGTAGTAAAGCTTGAAATCAGGTAACGTGATGCAACCAGTTTTGTTTTTCTTTTCAACATTTCTTTCACAATTCGGGGTCTCTTCTGATTCCATACAAATTTTAGGATTATTTGCTCCAGCTCTTTGAAAAATACCAGTGGAATTTTGATCGGAATGGCAGTAAAAGTATAGATTGCTCTAGGCAGTATAGACATTTTAACAATGTTTATTCTTCCAATCCAAGAGCATGGAACAGTCTTCCATCTTTTTGTGTCTTCTTCAATTTCTTTCATGAGTGTTCTGTAGTTCCTCGAGTACAGATCCTTTACCTCTTTGGTTAGGTTTATTCCCAGGTATCTTATGGTTCTTGGTGCTATAGTAAATGGAATCGATTCTCTAATTTCCCTTTCTGTATTTTCGTGGTTAGTGTATAAGAAAGCCACTGATATCTGTCCATTGACTTTGTATCCTGCCACGTTACTGAATTGCTGTATGAGTTCTAGTAGTTTGGGGGTGGAGTCTTTGGGGTTTTCCATATC